>NC_056730.1:36617792-36770292 GCF_019279795.1 Protopterus annectens
TTCATCTTACAAAAATTACTTCCTCACCCATTTGACAGCAAGTTATGTGGTAGTTGGACACACACAATTTTATTTCAAGATCTAGACATTCTAGGTTGTAATATTTAAGTACTTTCAGTTTCATACCAATTTTAGAGTGATACATGAGAGTGTAGTAATTTATTGTACTACCAGCTCTGGTTTGTCAGACTTTTTTAAAGAATTGGAAAATTTTACTTTTTGTTGCAAAGTAGTAATGCTTTTTACCTTCTTTCATTAATAGTTACCATCATGCAGAAATTGAAAAACTATTCCGTGGCAACTGGTCAGCATTTTGGATAAAGATGGCATCATCTTGGGTTTGCATCGGCCTCTATTTGTGGACTCTACTTGCTCCCCTATGTTGCCCTACTCGCTCATTTTCTGTATAATGCTATTTTCTAAATCAGCAGGTGTAGTTTTCTTTTTGTGGCTGTTACAAGTTTCCTTTTTCCTCAGCAGATCGTGAAGCATCATTCCAACTTAGTTTTGTACAAAATGGGACCACCTTGCTGCCTTTTGAGTCTGTACTCTGACCAGTTAACTTGTTCATAGCCTTTCAGGCTGAAGTTCCGGTTTTGTTTTAACTATTGAGGATATGAAAGTTACTAAGTGTTGTAATGCAGGAGAAGCAAAACTTTTTAGGAGCTTATTCTCCTAAGTATTTTTTTAGTGCATTATGTGACTTCAGTCCTGTAAATCAACACAAGATACATGCAGATTTTCCATCTATGCAGTAGATGTATGTAATACATTGTGATTTACCACAGTGCATCTTACAGGCTTTGGAGACTGTGGATGTCTCAGACTAAAAAACATCCAATGCATAAAGTGCAAAGAAGGCATACAGCATGATGAGAACTTTGGTAGTAATGTGATAATAAATGCATAGTTATCAGTGTCATAAATGCTGTTATAGCTGGAAAGTTGACTAAAAGGTACTGCCTGCCTACTTTTATCATAATGCATAGGCACTATTTGAAGAAGTATTTAATAAGTTTAATATGTAATTACATAATTGTAAATTTCTCTCCAAAATCACTACAGTAAATCTTTTATTTCATATGTTTTGCCACAGAGCTTGTATGAGTATGTGATGTAGATAGTATTTTATTTATTACAAGAATTAACAGTGTGGTTATGGACTGGAAAAAGTGTGTTGAATGTTTGGCATTTTTTAAATATACAGGTGAGTAGAAAATTAATAAGAATTAAGAGCTGTTACAGTCTACTTTCATTTTATATCATCATGTATTGTTAAAGTGAATAACCTTGGCTCCTGTTTTAACAATTCTTAATTATAAATTCCAGTTTAGTAAATGCAAATTCATGTGATATTATAAGAAAGGATGTTTTGATTTCTGTATTTGGAAATTGAGGTCAAGAGGTTGAAAGGAGAAGCTCTCAGATCCCCAGGATGTATTTACAATTCTGTCTCTATAAAAACAGAATTGGGGGACTATGATGTTCATCGTGCATACAGCTGCAGTAATCACAGATGGGTTCTCTGCCGTCAGGCGGGTCCTCGGTCGGCCGAATTTCAAAGTCTAGGTCCGGCGTCGGTTGGTGTCGCTCTCTCTCCTGACGTCAGTCTTTTTTGCCGCGCGGTGCCCGAAGCAGAAGCAGTTCGCAAGTGCCGGTCGGCCAGCTCCTGAATTACGAAAAATTGGAAACCGAAGTCTTCATTAAAGCTAAGTACCCCGTTGGGGAAACTTTTCTTGCCTCAGACCGATGTCAGAAAAAGTTAATAATTGTATTTCTTGTGGGAAGCAAATACCGCATAAGGATTTCCATTCCCTCTGCATACCTTGTTTAGGCCCAGACCACGACGTCTCGGATTGTCGCTTTTGCGCTACTTTCAATAAACGCACTATTAAGCATCGGGCGGAGTTCGCCCAACACTTTTTTGGTAAAGCCTTTGATTATAAAATGTCGTCGGAGACTCCGACTACCGTTTTGTCCAAAAAACGCAAGGACAAGGACCGACACGTGAGGTCCGCGGTCCCCACCGACACCACGCCAAAACCGGCTACACGTGGTCCGGTTCTCAGCGAGACGCCTTTGCAGTCCCTGACTACCGACGACACTCCTTTGGCGGTGTCCTCTGTACCCGAGACCGCTGGTACCTCGGCCCTTTCCCAGACTACAGCCACCGAAGTCATTGCAAATGTTGAGCGTCCACTTCTACCCATGGTGTCTTTAGACCCTCATCTTCCTTTTCTATTAAGGCCTTCACTAAATCCAAAGCAGCCAGGCATCCCAAGAGGCCTGTTGCACAGGGCCCTTCACCAGGCCCCATGCCTAAAAAGCAGATGCTTAAAATGGCTGAGGATTTAATTTCTCTTACCAGGGGTTCTCAGCCCCCTCCAGACAAGAGACCCAGAGTGGAGGAAGATTCTCCCTCTTCTGATCAGGGCTCCATTTTATCAGAACACTCTGATGTAGAGGAACACTCTTACTCCCCTTTTGAAGATTCGGATGCAGAGCAGTCCATTCCTTCTGTATCTCCTCCTGAGGATTTTTCCTTTGGGGAAACCTTGCACACTTTGAGGGAACACTTCCATTGGGAAGGCCAAGACTTTTCCGATTCCAAGAAAAGACTTAGGGAATTTCTTCTGTTACCTCAACACAGACCTCTGGCGATACCTCCTGTTTTGGACATACTTGATGATGTTTATTCGGAGGCTTGCCTTAACCCAGATTCCCTGCCTCATGCACCAGTCAAACCTGATAGGTACTACAGAGTTCCTAACTCTCACCAATTTCTCTACAAAAGCCATAATGCTGACCCTAAAACCATTTCTCAAGGTCCCAAGGGATTGAAGGCCTCTACTGCCAAGAATCCACTTCCTGCCGAAAGAGAGTCAAGATCCTTAGAAAGGTGGGGAAAAAAGGTATATACCTCGGCCACCCTAACCATGAGGGCCTTAAATTGTCAGTTTCATATGCTTAAATATCAACAGTTCCTGTTATCACAGTTAAGGAATAAAATGTCTCAACCTGAACAACCAGATTTGAAGGAGTTGCAGGATATGATGCATAGTGCAGAGCAAGTGGGTAAACACACCTTACAGTGTGGCTATGATGCCCTAGAGGCCTCAAGTAGAGCGGCTGCTACAGGATCAGTCATTCGTAGACATGCCTGGCTTAGGGAACAAAGCTTGCCTGATCATGTGAAAGCTAAACTTCTAGATGCTCCTTTACAAAAGGATGTGCTGTTTGGTACTAATGCTGAGGAGATATTACGGAAAATGGAAGAAAAAGCCAAATCTATGCAAACGGTCAAAGCTTTTCTACAGGTCCAACCACCACGTTTTAGCAGAAATTGGCCTTCGAAAAACTGGTCCTATCCAGCCACTGACAAGCCCCAAAGAGGTAGATACAGACGCGCAAGGGGCAGAGGGCAATCACAAGGATCATATAGAGGCCGACAATGGCAAACTCCAGCACCAAGAGGTGACGAAGACAGTGCACAACAATACAGGAAACAAACCCAATGACTCCCTCGTTTCCATGCCAAGCAAGTCTCAGCTGGCAGCACCTTTGGGAGGAAAGCTGGCATTATTTGCAAGAAATTGGCATATTGTCACAACAGACAAATGGATCCTGGACGTTATAAACAGAGGCTACAAATTTCAATTCCACACTCTTCCAAAAATGAGAGGCATGCCAAACCTGCCACACAATCAAAGGGCAGAGGCACAACTACAAATTTCAAAGCTCATAGGCATGAGAGCTATTCAAGAGGTACCTACTCACGAACAAGGTCAAGGTTTTTTTCCAGACTTTTTCTGGTACCAAGGAAAGGAACCGACTGGAGACCCATTTTGGACTTATCCATCCTAAACACATTTTTACTGCACAAAATTCAAGATGCTCACATTACACCAGCTTCTTCCCATGCTGGGCAAGGAGTTTTGGCTGGTAACATTGGACCTCAAGGAGGCATACCTGCATGTCCCAATCAGACAAAGCTGCAGAAGATACCTCAGATTTCTTGCAGGTTCATTCCACTATCAATTCTCTGCATTGCCCTTTGGCTTATCTACTGCGCCCAGAGTATTCACAAAATGCCTGGCATCAGTGATTGCCTACTGCAGACTTCAAGGGATACAAATTTACCCTTATTTGGACGACTGCCTGATCCAAGCGGACAGCAAGCACATACTTCTGGAGCATCTGGCCTATGTAACACGGTTACTGCATTCTCTGGGATACACAATCAACAAAGAGAAATCCAGGCTAACACCATCTCAGAAAATAACTTTCCTGGGTGCCAACTTGGACACAAACACCCAGATGGCCTATCTTACGCCAGAAAAACAGGGGCAACTAACTCAGTACTTCAAAATACTAGCAAAATGTACCAGGCTTACTGCAAGGAAAATCCTGCAGGCTCTGGGCTTCATGGCATCTTGCATTCTTTTAATCCCATGTGCAAAGTTGCATATGAGGAAACTTCAATGGTACCTAAAAAACCTATGGTCTCAACACAGTCACAGTTTGGAAACAATAATACCAATAATTCCATGCTTGCAAAAGGAATTTCTATGGTGGGCCCAAGCATGTCAAGCAAACACAGGTCTCCCATTCTGCAAGCCTCAAGCAAATCAAGTCATCACAAAAGACGCCTCAGATTACGCCTGGGGGGCGCACATGACAGACAAGTGCATTCAGGGCAAATGGTCTCAAAAGGAAAAAGCACCTTCACATCAATCAAAAAGAAATGCTAGCAGTAATAAATGCAATTACAGCTTTCAAGGACCTCCTGCATCCAGGACAATTACTGATAAGAACAGACAACACCACAGTAATGTGGTACATAAACAAACAAGGAGGAACACATTCATACCACTTGTGCAGACTAGCCATGACTCTTTGGAACTTGGCTCTGGAATGGCAAATCGAACTTCAAGCACAGTACTTGCCAGGATTGGAAAACACGCTGGCAGACAATCTAAGCAGAAATATGACAGATCCACACGAATGGAAGTTGCATCCTCAAGTGTTTACAGAGATAATACAAGCGTGGGGGAGGCCAGACATAGATCTTTTTGCCTCCCACAGGAATCATCAATTGGAAAAGTTTTGTTCGAGGACCTTTCATCCAAAGGCCTGGAGAGTGGACGCCCTTTCATTCAGTTGGACAGCATGGGCAGTTTACGCTTTCCCACCTCTGCCTCTTCTGCCCAAGGTGCTCTTGAAAGCAAGAGCGGACAGACCGAAGATGATACTGATTGCTCCAGATTGGCCAAGGCAACACTGGTACCCGCTCCTGAGGAGTCTAAAACATACTCCTCCCTGGTCCATACCTCTAATGCCTCTTCTGCTGACTCAGCACAGCTACAAAACTCTTCACAGTCAGCTGAAAACGCTCAGTCTCGCTGCATGGAAAATTCCTTAACACCACAACAGACCCTACTCTCCAAGGAGGTGCAGGATGTCATTTTGGAGGCCAGAAGGCCATCTACTAGAAAGGCTTACACCGCAAAATGGAAACGGTTTTGCTCTTGGAATGAGAAAAAAGGCCAGGACCCTAGAAAACTGAATTTGCCTCAGGTATTACAGTATCTAGCTGAGCTGCTGAACAGTGGACTTTCATTTTCTTCCATAAAAATCCATGCCTCAGCCATTTCTGCAGAATTCAATACGGATCCACCTTTATTTTCTCACCCACTCTTACGACAGTTCCTCAGAGGGGCTAAGAATATAAGACCACCAAGGAAACAACCAATACCAGCCTGGGATCTTAATTACATTTTAGAAAAATTAACATTGCCAACTTTTGAACCAGCTGCCTCAACAGATTTGCAATATTTGTCCTGGAAAACAGCCTTCCTTCTGGCCATCACTTCAGCCCGTAGGGTTTCGGAACTACAGGCCCTCATGGCGGTGCAGCCCTTCCTCATCTTCCATCAGGACAGGGTTTCCCTTCGTACCAACCTGTCTTTTATGCCTAAAGTGGTATCCAGGGTAGCTTTAAACCAAGCCATACACTTACCTACCTTTTACCCCAATCCTCAAAACAAAGGGGAAAGGCTGCTACACTCTTTAGACATCCATAGGCAGCTACGTTATTATTTGGACAGAACAAAGTCCTTCAGGAAATCAGAACAACTTTTTGTGTCCTATGCTGTAGGGGCTCAAGGGAAGCCAGTGACCAAGCAGACAATTTCAAAGTGGATAGGCCACTGCATACGGTTTTGTTATTCATATCATGGAAAATCTGTTCCCACAGGCATCAGATCCCACTCCACCAGGGCCACAGCTACCTCCACAGCCTTCCTCAGAGGAGTTCCTACCAAAGATATTTTGGAGGCAGCCACTTGGAGTTCTGTACATACCTTCACAAAACACTACCACCTGCCTTTATATTCCAAAACTAGAGCAGGCTTTGCCACTGCTGTGTTGCAGGGCATTCTGGCTCATCCTAGTTCCACCTAGTACCTACCACCCTGTGTGTAGCTTTGGGACTCTACCCATCTGTGATTACTGCAGCTGTATGCACGATGAACATAGTACAGTTTTGTACCTACCATAAATGTAGATGTTCAAGTGCTTATACAGCTGCAGTACAGGTTACCCTCCCGCCTTCCCCACTTGGTAAAGGCATGGGGCCTAACCCCCTCTTCATTCAACCTGACTGGGTTATCCTTCTATGGTTTATTTGCTTGCAACTACTGATTTTGGATTATATTGCATTGCATGTATATATATATATATATATATATATATATATATATATATATATATATAATTTATGTATTGCCTTCCTTCTGGGGGCACCTGACATCTGGGGCAAGAAAGACTGAAGAACATGGCGTCGGCTGTGTCTTATATACTCCGGCCTCACTGACGTCAGGAGAGAGAGCGACACCAACCGACGCCGGACCTAGACTTTGGAATTCGGCCGACCGAGGACCCGCCTGACGGCAGAGAACCCAACTGTGATTACTGCAGCTGTATAAGCACTCGAACATCTACATTTATGGTAGGTACAAAACTGTACTTTCCTTCATTCCCCATCACATGGTTGGTTGCTTGCTTGCTTCCATAAGTTGAGAGCATACCCACAGGCTCTCCAGTGCTCGTCTTTTGGCCTTCCTGTCTGCACTTATTAGTTGCTCATTTTTTTAATGCATAGAGAAATAAGGCTACATAAGTGCAAAAGAACATGATTTCGAAGTTGGATGCCATGCTAGCATGACGACTTGTGCTGTTTCACTTCCACATGCTACTCTTGGCATTCATCTTCCAACTGTTTTTTGAGATGGTCTTTTAACCAGTTTAGTCTAGCAGGTGGTCTTTAGTCACTTTACCACAGGAGTGCATAGTTTGCCCAAAGGCACTGGAAAATATTTACTTTACAAAATCTACATAAATGGATGGGATGCCCCTATGCTGGAGACTGACAAAGACTTTGAGTCCTTCTGTTGCTGTAGCTCTCCTGAAGACCTGTTTTTGAGAAACCCTCTGGTTTAATGGAATCCACTTGCACGGGTGGCCTGTCCCATGCCTTCCTCAAGACTCGTCTTAATCCTTCTCTTGGGGAAGGAATGAAGATGTCTGGCTTACTGTTCTTTTGGAGCCTTTAATTAGGGATGCCACATTTGCTATTTGGAAACAAGATAATTTATCATCAGGCATCCCATAGCTGATTTCTCTGAAATTCTCTTCTGCCCAGTTTAGGCAAATCACCACTTGCGGAGTCTGTTCGTAGCCCGATATGGACATGTCCAGCAAATGTTACTGCACTTCTGCCACATTTACCTTTTGGGACTTAATTACTTGTCTTGTATAAGTAATTTTTGGATTTTGTTTGACAAAGTCATGGAAAACTGACCACCATTCATGAATTAGAGCATCAGGAATCTGTTGAAAGAGCTGTTGATATGACATCCTTGTTAGGGTTTCTCATGATTTACAATGCATTTGATGGTACAGATACAGTGACCAGGACTGTAACAGGTGCTTGTATCTGTAGGCTAACATGGTATTGGTTCTTCTGTTTTCATAAACATCTGCACCAGCTTATCCCAAATCCTCCTTTTATCAGCAGGGTACATTTTGGCAAGCTGTCACAGCTTAAGGATGTGTAAAGATGAATAATGAGCTCCCCTCTTTAGAGGCTATGTACAATTTTCTCCTTTGTCCTCTTCTAAACCTACTGTGTCACTGAAGAAAAAGTAAACAGAGAGATAGTAGTGATCTGGCAATCATTAGCACTTTGCTCCAATTCAGTATCCTCAGTTAAAGTATCCATGCTATAACGTTGTCACTGTAAAGAGATTGTTGTCTAGGATAACTGTAGTGCGAAGAACCATCCAAGCAGGGCATTTGTATTGTGGTCATCTTGGAGGCCATGTTTTTACACTGCTGTGGCTGCTATTGAATTTATCTAAGCTGCTGGCATCCCTGCTTTACTAGAGGAGCTATGGAGACTGTTCAGGAAGTTGCTTCCATTTGTTCTCAATGCCATTGAAATCAGGTAGAAGATTCTTTCTGATTGAGGATTCAGAGACATCAGCCTTTGCATGAATTATGCGGATTCAGAGACATCAGCCTTTACATGAATTATGCAAAGTTTTTGCATGATCACTGTTGAGTGGCATTAGTAGATGTGATGCATTCCATCTGGCACAATTATCTTTGAGCTGTACAGGAAGTTGCTTTGCTTTGGTCTTGATTTACTACATTTTCAATATAAGGTACTTCCTCCTTGCTCTTCTGTAGCTCCTAGTGCTTTTACCAAATTAACTTTGGTAGCAAATGTCTTCCAGCAGTACATCCTTTGTGTTTCCCTGCTTAAGATTCTTTTGTCATGGCCTGAGTCTTTCTTTGGCTGCAGTTTTTTTTATCAATACCCAGGAAAGTCCTCTCTGCTTCTGATGCAGTGAATTCCTGTTATAGAGGTGTTCTGGCTAATAGTCCACTGTTGAGTTTTCCATTCTTCAGAAAGTAGTCCAGAAGCTTTGGGATCTGATGTCTTGAGGTGTGTCACCTGTGTATTTTTGTGACTTTTGCCAATTACATTGTTAACATTACCCCCATCCCAGTAGGGTGAATGTTTTGCTGTTATTGCTTTCCATATCATCTTTCTTTTCCAGCTGTCTTGATTGTAACTTATTCTTGCCACTACTTTTTGGATTGGTAGGCTTCGACTCCAAAGCCTGGAGATGGATTTCACCTTTGTGGAGCTTTTCTCCTCGGGCCTCCGCTGAAAATGGACCTACGTCCAGTCGGACACTCCCAGTCAACAAATATAAATAAATAAATAATAAGTTCCTCCCACACTGATTTACTTTCTGACTTGTGTTGCAGAAAGGGTGGGGAGTCAACTTAAGAGCTAGACCCTTGTTAAGGGTCTTTGAGTCCATTGAAAACTTTGTCAGTTTTTGAGCTGTGTTCATAGCACTGGAGGCACTTCTGATGTTTGAGCCTCTGTTCTTGAGACCCAGAATTAGACAGAAGTATTGTACGTAAAGTAGAAGACCCACTCAGACATACCACTGCTTGGATAAATAGTCGAAATGTGAGACTGTGATATCATTTGGGGTATTGTCTTGTTGCAAGTCCATGTTCTGAAGTATTCCTTGTATTGCAACTTAAGCCAACTATTTCAGCTTCATTGTGACATGAAGGCCACATTGCAGAAACTGGGAAATGTAGAATTCAGCTTTTGTCATCTCGGCCTCTCAGGTTCTCTAATCTTCAGCAGGGCAGGGAGGAATAATAAGTTGTAAATGTTTGTGGAATAAAACACAGTATTCTCTGCATTCCCATGAGGTCCTTGTCCTCGTTTGTTGGTGTCTCAGCAAAATCTAGTTGCAGTTCCATTAAATCTTAGCTTACTAGAGGTTATTCTGGTATGAGTGCCAGTGTAACAAGATGGCTGCCTCCACCAGAAAACATGTTTGTTGCCCTAGTTAATGTTCAGCTGCCAGGTATCAATAGAGAGATCTAGGAGTTTTGTATGCTGCCAGGAAGCCTTCCACTCAGGCAAGTCATTTGAAAAGGGGTTCCATCTGGGCTGAAAGATAACATCTTGCTACTCAAGCCATGAATTTCCAAATATTTGCCTATATTTAGACCTGTCTCATCATTGGAGGTTGATGTTTTGACTGTATTCGCATATCCTGATTTGGTGGGAGGCAAGAGAGTGGACCAGCACAGATTACTAAAATGATTTCTGATGAGAACATTTCACTACCTGCAAGTAGTGAAAAATTTGTCTCAACCTCTCCTTTGGGACCTGAATTTCACTGTCAACATGCTGTTATGTATATCCGCTAAAATGCCCCCCCCCCCTAAACATTTTTAAAGGGATCACAGCTAGAGTAGATTTTCTTATTGGTGAGATTTGTAAAAAGTGAGCATCTCACCTTCGATCTGAATTCCAGTGGTTTTGTGGACATCCCTTGTTAGTGTAGCTCCTGTTATCTGATGTCAGACCAATGTACAGAGGGTAAGAGGAAAACATTCACACCAACATTTAATTATTTTTTGCTGCAGAGGACTGTATCATTAAGCTGTTCTTCATTGGTCCATTTCAGGTGACTTTCTTAGAATGGTAAGTACTGTTCTTCATTGGTCCATTTCAGGTGACTTTCCTAGAATGGTAAGTACCCAGTTTGGTGACTTCTAATTGGCTTTATAATGGCTGTTGCTGTTGTAATTGCCTAGTGTGACTATAATTACTGGTACCGCGGTGGTGGTGCTGTGGTAGCATTGTCGCCTCACAGTAAGACGCTGTCCGGTTCAATTCTCAGCTAGAGCGTCTTCTACATGGAGACATGCGTAAATGGGCATACCTTCGTTGAAGGTTGTGCATCAGGCCTGGCAAGCCGGTATGTAAAAATCAACTGCCAATCATTAGCGGACCGGAGTTCCGCTGTGGCTACCCCTAACCGGGAAAAGCCGAAAGACACAAACAATCTGTTATTGATTCTATGACTTGACTTTTCAAAATTTTCTGAGATCCATGACATCCCCAGGAAAATATTCTCATAAGGGTGCATGTGTGAGGCAACTTTTGCAAAAAGACTTCATACAGCCCTTTTTGTTTAAGGGATCAGACAAAGCTCAGTGCCTTGATTCAGGACAGCTGTTCCCGAGGTGAGCCTTTAACTCCTGGTCTCCTGCCAAGACAAGCAAGGAGACTAGAACAGCCTCAAAATTTGCAGCATTTGGTAGAGTGAGAGTGAAATTTTAGAGAGCCATCAGTCTCACGAAGATCTGCTTGACTGTTCTGAAGTGTACTTGCCTTATGCTTCCCCAGTCCAGCAGCTCTCTACTGTGGGTTTCCTGCTTCTCTTGTCCCCACTGGCAGCAAACGGTGGAATTCAAACCTTGGCTGCTGCTGTTGTATAAACCTCAAAGGTGGTTCGAAGATGCCCAGACCAGACATCAGATTTTAGGTGCTTGTGAAGGATGCCCACCCCTTTAATGCTATAGCAACTCTTTCTGAGACTGTGTTGGTTTTTATTCTGATGAGAAATGGAAGATTTACCCCAGTGCTGTCCCCATACTACTAATGGACAAAGACAGCTCCTAAATGCTTTATCCCTTGCATGGGTCCTCTCAAATTATCTACGGTATGAACCCAATTATTTTCTTTAGGGGGTAGTGTATAATTATTGACCATTGGATGGGTAAGGCCATTCTCTAACCGTACAGGAAAGGGAAATTGGCTAGGCTTAAAACTGCTCACAAGGGCAGCTAGCTTAGTTCTTGCCTATGAAACTTGTCATACTGATAATAGCCTGGAATGCCCGTTTGAAAAAGTTTTCTAGGCACCATTTTGAGACTTTGTCCCCTGTTAGTAGGGTAAGTTCAACATCAGAGGCTTAGACATCTGTATCTCTGCTGGTGCCCTTCACAACTTTGGAACAGTAGAAATCTGACAGAGGAGTTTTGTCTGTTTAAGTTTGTTTACCAGGGTACTACACTGATCTGGACCATTTGCATGCATAGTCCAGATGAAGAAATTCACAAAAATAAAAAAAACAACTGATTCACAAACATGGAGATGGCTTGGCATAGGATTAATGCCTAGACAGCACAATCGTTTGTACCGCACCTCCAAACAAATAAGAGAAATAAAGAAAATGGGGCATTTGAAAAAAAATAGGCATAGTGTAAGGGTTAGAGGAAGAGGTAACAAGGCAAGGAAAGCATTAAAAGATCCCCTCGGATCCAAGAACCCTCCCTGGCAAGCACTGACTAAGCCCCCAACCCCACCCACGTCTCCCCTTCTTCCTTCCCTCGCTGCTACCTCTTGGATGGCAGGCTGGACAACTACAAAGAACCAGTTCTGCTTGATGTCTCACAGGTGGGTGAGTAGTGTCCAGGGTTACATACTAGATTTCTGGGCCATCCATCCTTTTGTTTGCATGCACCTGGTCCATGCAGACCAAGCCTTCTTAGTTCTGTTAGCCTTCTAGCAGTTGATTGTATGTGGAGCAGTGGAACGCCCTCTTCTCAAAAGAAGAGGGGCAGTTTTTTTTCCAGATGCTTTCTTATCCCAAAGATAGGCAATTCCTTCAAGACCCATCCATGACCTGCCCAAACTGAAACATTCGTGTTGATCACCAAGGTGTTAATGGTAAGATCGCTGTTACAGTAGAATTCATAATGTATGAGAATCGGGCACAGGTTGCTGCCACCCAAATGGTCTGACTCCCAGAGCTCTGTATACATTAGGGCTCTGACATGTGTCCACTACATGCAGAGATGTACTCCTGCATCCTAGATAAAATAAGATACCGGCCTTTTCAAGTTTCTTTTCTTTGCTGTAGGTATGTGCATATCTCTTTATTTTAAGTCTCTGGTCTGTTGAAAATGTGTGAAAAAAATTACCTCTTTAGGATACGTTTCTCTTGCCTTTGTTGTTAATGACGTTTCCTAAAATCGTGTAGTACTTCATCAGTAATGATGGTCTGGATGGCTGTTACCATTCCCAGGGTTGCCTTATACTGGCCTAAAAAGCCATCAAGCCCTGTGTAAGATTATCATTCTGTTTGTCTTTTTTTGTTTGGGGGAGGTCCCAGCTGTTAGTGAATTTGCCACATTTATTTTGTTTACTTTAAAAGCCCATAGAAGTAGAAAAGCCACACTCCATGCCATGACTGATGAGAAGAAATTAGATGTTGCAGGCATTCAAACACTCTTCTACGTCTTCAGAAGAAGCTCTTCTCTTCAACAAGTAACGTAAGAAGCACCATTATAAAGAAACTGAAGGACAGAGGACCCAAACAAAGCTAGTGAGAAGGAAAGTATCCCATCTAGTCACACACCTCAATCAATAAGTTTTTTTCCAGTATTTGATAAGACTTTTGGCTCCTGTCTGACCCTTTGGAGGTGGACACAGAGATGGTTGCTAGCATATTCTTCTAGGCCAAGTACCAAGAAGAAGAGGGTACATCACATGTAATTTTTGTTAAAATAACGAACCTTTCACTATGGACTAAACATTTTTTCAAGGGGAAGAACTCTTCCTTCTGTCACTGACTCAACAGGAGCATGAAAGGAGCAGGCAGAAGGATCTCAAGGTGGTAGATTTCTCTGGGCTGTAGGAGGATTTTCTCAGCTCTATAGAAATCGTCCTCCCTTGGCAAACTGGGCCAAGAAGGTGGACCTTCCGTACCCCAGCAGGAGGACATGCCTGCACTACATTTGTCAGGCTTTAAAGTGGTTACCTGAGAAGCTGTTCCAGCATTGGCAAATGGTGGCTAAGTTCCCCATACCAACTCCCTGAAGCATGTTAGGAAGTGGAACAATCCATAGAAGAGGACAAAGAGGGCAACGTAGCTTTTATGACCCATTTTTGATGCCACTGCTTGGGTATGAATGAGACTGCATTTCTTCTGGTCCTGCATAAGATGTGTCCTTTGGACACACCCTTATGAGAATGAAGAATTTTAAACTGGAGATGAGGGGAATGATGTATTGTAAGGAAAGTTACTTTAATCTCCTGGGCTTGGAAGAACCTAACACCAAAGTGGTTTTTCCAGTATTTAAAGTCTTTAAGAATGCTGTCCTTGCACCCTCCATCTAGCAATATTCACATCCTACTCTAGCGCCCAGGAGACACAACTGGTTCTGTAGAGTACAACAAGATGTAACAATAACTTAGCAAAAAACATTGCTCATATCCAGCAATCATTTCCCTGAAGGCATGTAAGGGTAATAAGCTTGTACTAGATACATATATATTACCAAATGAAAGAGGAAGAAGGATCTTTAATAGATTCAGTACTAATCAGGAATGCCCAGCAATCAGATGTACTAAGTCACCAAAACAACCAGGATGACCAAAAATACACATATAAAGTTTTATTCATTGAGCATGTTCATCTCCACTGATAATCCCTCTTAAATAAAAGTAAAACCAACCCTATTGGTAGTAAAAAAAAAAAAAAAATTGTCATAACTCACCAATCCAGTTGTAAAGGGACAACAAGATAAATACACAGTAAGACAAGGTAGGTTACACAGGGTAACAGCAAAATAAACCGAGTTAAAATAATGTAAAATATAACATATAAAAATTTGGGTTAAATATATTACCTACAAATAAATACATTTGAAAAACTGTATGTGTAACTCTGCTGAAAAGTAAAACTTGTAAAACAAATGTTTAATACTCTAATGCTTTCAACTTGAGAGCTGGGATAATGGACAAATAATCATTTAAACCTGATGGTGCTCCTGCATGTAAATGCGGTTGCCACCTCAACTCACAGTATTCCAATTTTAACCTCCCTCTTTCATGGGGTGTGACCTGTTCCAACACAGAAAATCTAAAATCAGCCACCTTTACATGCCTGGCTTTGTTTGTATAAAGCATTGGATTCTTTTCTACAGTTAATTTCTTGTAGAGGTTCATAAATTCTCTGCTTTAAACTACATTCTGTCTTATCCACATAATATGAGGGGCAAGAAACACAGTATGCTAAATAAACCACTCTCCTGGAAAAAAACAGATGTAGTATCCAGCTGGAGTCAGTTTAATATTAAACCCAAGAATGGACAATAAAATGACATTGTGGTATCTCCCACATTTAAATGTACCATATTTTGATCTAGTAATAGCCCTTCCAGAGAGGTTTGTGCCTTTTCAAATATGTTCTTTAAATTGGGACCTCACCTATAACTAAATTTTAATGATTTCTCAAACACTTTTAAACTGTTAGGCATGGATGTAAACATGTCTCAGTACTTAAAAAAATATTTCTAATTTCCTGCGTGTCCTAATTGTGCCTTAGTACTATGTAGGGTCCCAGTTTGCAAGGTTCCTTCTGGGTCGCAATCCCCCCCCACCACCACCATCCTGAGAAATGGGATTGTTTATGTGGGGTACTGGTTTGGGTGAACTAATCAGGGGTACAAATTTGCTCCCCATCCATCAATAATTTCATCTTTTAATGACTTGAGGAGAGTTTTGGGGTAAACTCCTTGCCAGAAATAAGGATTCAGTAAAATTTACCTATTCCATTAAATCTTCCTTGACAGAAGTCATTGTTGCAGCCCTCACAATCTGCCCCTGCACTATACTTTTCTTCTGATGAAAAGGGTGATTGCTTTTAAAATGTAAATAAGAATTAGAAAAATGATCCTTTCTATATAATTTGGATACAAACCTACCATTTTGCACACCCTTAAAAATTCTAACATCCAAAAAATGTGTGTGCAGGCTCTCCACTTTGCACGTGAAAGTAAAGAACTCAGTGGTGCTGTTAATAAATGTCATAAAGGCCTTGATTTCCTCCACACACCCTCTCCAAACGATAAATGTATCATCCAAAAACCACCACCAGGTTTAAATATCAGAGTATTGTTTCTTTTATCATTCCTTATTTGCCTTTTTGCTTTATTTCTTAGTTCAAGAAATAATTGTCTATTTGAGTTAGTTTTATTATTACACCAGATGTCCCAGGCCTTCTGTTTAGAAGTAGACTAGTTGTTTTGATGAGCCAGGGGGCGTGGTTGGAATTGGTTCTAATTGTTATGTTTGAGAGGTTAGGGGAGTTATTTAAGGATGATTTGCGTAGGCTATACAATGTTATACAGAGCAGAAACAACTCAACATAGATGAGTAACGCACTTGTTTTGAGTCTGACAAGGAGGGTAATGTATGGCGACTGTTATGTAACGGCAGCGTGCTACAGAGAGGAGCTGTTTCAGTACGCATCATTGGAGGAGTAAATGCCTGTTAGAGTAAAGCAATACAGCTAGATACAGTGTTTTTAATGCTAAAACTAAAGGAGGGAAAAAGCAAGAGGAGATGAGGCGTTAAACAGCGACCGGAAAGATAGACAACATCTCGGAAGTGTGCAGCTGAGGAAGGGGTCACGAAATGTACTTAATTATCAAGGTTTTGATAAGCAGAACATGCATTTAGGTCAGAGTGGCAGAAAAGCATAAGCTGCTTTAAATATATTCAAGGGAGACAGTCATTTAGGACCACACCACAGGTGTTCAGGCAAGGAACTTTATAATTGCTGTTAGCTGTGTGGGAGTTACAGGGTATATTTCTCCTTCTCTCAACTCTGAATTGGACCTAGGCGTGAGTGTGTGTGCCTTCTGTGGAAAGTTGGGTGCCCGGCTGGCAACTTGGCACCATAAAACTCCACTGCCAATCATGAGCGGACAGGTGATCTGCTGTGGCAACCCCTAACTGGGAAAAGCCGGAAGAAGAAGATGCCTCCTTGTTTGGTTGTTCCTGGTGATAAGAAGTCACTTCTGTAAAGCTTACTACGTTTTCAGCAATAGCTCCTTCAGCTACAGGGAATATGTGTCCTCCTTTGAACTATCGATGGCTTTCCACACTGGATTTTTCCTGTTGTAGATGTGTCCACATTTGGTTGTTGCCGGGGATAAGAAGTCACTTCTACAAAAGTCATCCCCGGTTTCAGCACGAGCACCTTCTCTAGAAGATGGGGAAAACCATCCTCTACTCTTCTGGAAGTTTTGATAACCTTCCATTTCTTGTTTGGCTTTCTTTCCTTTCACGTATTTTGTATTGTGCATTTTTTATATATAATTTTCCTTTCACCAGTTTTGTTGGCTGCTTTCTCCATGGGTTTTCTTTTTCTGACTTTCTGTATCCATACGATGATGGCACGAACCTCAGTAGTTGTGTTGTCGCCAATGCCAGCTCCACTCGAGTACTGTGTGTGTGGCCAAAAAAACAGTAATACTGCTGACAAATGCCAAAGAACTAAATTTTGATGCTATATTATGGTATGTACATTTTATTATTTATCTCTGCAATTTTCTCAACAACCCCCTTTGATAATGCCTTTGTATTATTTTTCCATGTCTAGCCCCTTTGTGAGGTGTGTCAGCCTAAAATACAATAGATAAAAGCAAAATGATTAGGTAAAAAGCATACACGATTGGGTAATTATGCAAGAGGATGTTCATGCATATATGTTATGAAGGTTGAGTATGTCTTAAGTTATTAGTTTTGATGAAGTCAAACAAGTTGTTGATGAAAGCACTTAACTAGTAAAATAGACAGGTGTTTAGGCAAGGAACTTTATAATTGCTGTTGGCTTGTGTGGGAGTTACAGGGTGTATTTGCCCTTCTGTCAAGTACCAATGGCTTTCCACACTGGATTTCTCCTGTTGTAGATGTCTCCTCCTTTGTTTATTGCTGGTGATAAGAAGTCAGTTCTGTAAAACTGTCCATGTGTTTGGCAAGAGCTCCTTCTGTAGAAGATTCACATCTGTTATCTACAGCATTCCTTCCTGGCGAAAACCCTCCACCACTCTCCTGGAGGTTTTGATAACCTTCTACGTAATGTTTTGATTTCTTTCCTTTCAGGTATTCTGTTTAAGAATTGTGCATTTTTATCTAGAATTTTCCTTTCAGCAGTTTTGTTAGCTGATGCTATCTCTGTCGATTTCCTTTTTCTGACTTTCAATATCCACACGATGGTTGTACCAGCCTCTGTAGCTGTGCTGTCTCCCACGCCAACTCCACTCAGTGTACTGTGTGTGTGTGGCCAAAAAGGAAAGGCAAGGAACTTTATAGTTGCTGTTGGCTTGTGTGGGGGTTACAGGGGGTATTTGTCCTTCTCTAAACTGCTGATGGCTTTCCACACTGGATTTCTGCTGTTGTAGATGTCTCCACCGTTGGTTGTTGCTGGTGATAAGTCACTTCTGTAAAATTCGCTATGTTTTCGGCAAGAGCTTCTTGAATTACATGGAGTATTTGCCCTTCTCTCAACTCTCGATGGCTTTCCATACTGGATTTCTGTTGTTGTAAGTGTCTCTTCATTGGGTTGTTGCTGGTGATAAGTCAGTTCTGTAAAACTCTCTACATTTTCGGCAAGAGCTGCTTGAGTTGCAGGTGTATTTGTCCCTATCTCAACGGCTTTCCACATTAGATTTCTCCTGTTGTAGATCTCTCCTCGTTTGTTTGTTGCTGGTTATAAGAAGTCACTTCTGCAAAACTCTACGTTTTCGGCAAGAGCTGCTTTGGTTACAGGTGTATTTGTCCTTCTCTCAACTCTCGATGGCTTTCCATGCTAGATTTCTCCTGTTGTAAATCTCTCCTCGTTTGTTTGTTGCTAGTGATAAGAAGTCACTTCTGCAAAACTCTCCACGTTTTCGGCAAGAGCTCCTCCTCTAGAAGATTTGCATCTATTACCTACAGCATTCCTTCCTGGAGAAACCCGCCACCACTCTCCTGGAAGTTTTGATAACATCCCACTTCTTGTTTTGTTTTCTTTCCTTTCAGGTATTCTGTATACGACTTGTGTGGTTTTATCTATAATTTTCCTTTCATCAGTTTTGTTGGCTGTTTTCTCTGTGGATTTCCTTTTTCTGACTTTCAATATGCACACGATGGTGCCACGAGCCTCAATAGCTGTGCTGTCTCCCACGCTGGCTCCACTCAGAGTACTGCATGTATGCCCAAAAAAACAGTAGTACTGCTGGTGAATGCCAAAGCATTAAGTTTTGATGCCATATTATGCTGTGTTCATTTTATTATTTAAATCCGCATTGCTCACAACTATGCCCTTTGTTAGCACCTTCATCTTATTCTTCCATGACTTGCCCCTTTGATAGGTGCCAGCCTAAAGAACAGTACATAAAAACAAAGTGATTAGGTAAAAAGCTTACACGAGTGGGTAATTATGCAAGAGGATGTTCACGCATTTGTTATGAATGTTCAGTATGTCTTAAGTTATTGGACTTGATGAAGTCAAACAACTTGTTTACGAAAGCACTTGACTAGTAAAATAGACATGGTGATTCTGCTATCTGAGTTTTGGAAGTGGTTTAGCCACTCCTTCTACACAGTTCAGATGTTGTTTTTTTTTTCTCTTGTCTCTTCCCTACAAGTGGCCTACTTGGAATTGTGTTGAACCACTGCACAGAGGCAGGGCCTATTTCACCATCAGATAGCTGGGTGCAGAGCATAGTAACGAAGGGCTACAGGATATATTCCACCTTTCATGGGGCTGCTCCCAGTGCCAGAACAGCCGTTCTATCTAGCCTTGCTGCTCTTTCAGCACTTTTTAAAACGGGTACCAAGGAGAAAAGAAGGGTAGGTATTTTCCATTTCACAAATAGAACAGTAATGACCCTGTGGAAGTGGATGTACACTTTTTTTTAATTTGCCTTATCAGTGTAGAGCAGAACTGTTTTATTCATCAAAAACTGCATGTTTCAGCCATATGTGCTTGCCTCGCATTACCTTCAACCTTGATGGGGCAGACTAGTGCTTAATGATTCACTGATGGTCAGGTAAAACAGCTGTGTCTTCCCCTTGAGGCCTAAACTGCATCCTTGAGTAGCTGAGCTTTAAGGGGCCTAAACTGCATCCTTGAGTAGCTGAGCTTTAAGGGGCCTAAACTGCATTCTT
The DNA here is from genome assembly GCF_019279795.1 of Protopterus annectens. Taxonomy (NCBI): domain Eukaryota; kingdom Metazoa; phylum Chordata; order Ceratodontiformes; family Protopteridae; genus Protopterus; species Protopterus annectens. The sequence goes on from NC_056730.1 coordinate 36,637,690, forward strand.
GAGTAGCTGTGCTTTTACCCATTCAAGTTGGCAGCGTTGGTACCACTTAAGTTGTCCTGGAAGACCATCTCAGTGACAGTTACATTCCAAGAAGAATCTCAGAGGTGGATGTCCTAATTGCAAAGCATCTGTTCTGTCTTCCACAGTGACTGAATCAGCCTCAGGATGAGTTGTTCCTTTATGCTTGAAATAGATTCAAAGATGTCCCTTAACAAGTAGTCAGTCCAACTGCTGGCATTCTTCCTGAAACTCCAGAACAGAAGTGAAAGGATTTCCATATGTTGGATAGCTAAACCTAGTTGCTGTTTTAGTTGGACAGCATCAATTTTTTTTTTGGCAAACTGACCTATTATTTTAATATTTTTGTATGGAAAAGGATGTCAGACTAGTTACAAACCAGATGCTGTCCAGTTGGTGCTAAACTGCATTGTGTTTTGCTATGAACAAGAATGCAGGCCTGTTCAGGAACACACAAACCCACATTTTTCCAGGCAGCCTCCACCTTTGTGACCTTTATTTAGACAGGTTTCAGCCTTGGGCATGTGCAAGGTAGTCAACTAATTACCCTTTCGTACTGCCTGCAGATGCTGTGAGCTGGATATCCTGTACAATGGTAGAGTGGGATTCAGAGAAGTGGTCCTTAAGAGTATATTTTAAGAGCATACCCCAGTAACAGGAAAGAATCTGCTGCATGTTTGATTAGCTGTGGGAGTCTTTCCAATATGTTATGAAGTGGTATTCTGCAGCAGTGTCCTTATAATGAACATAGCACCATTATGAGAGCACTCACCTTAACTTTATGTGAATGTGGGAGTACATAGTTCCACCCACCTTCCACCTCAGGATATCCCTCCTTTTTTATGCTGCACAAAAGCTTAAGACTGCAGGGCAGGATGCCAGAAGTTGGATATTCATCCTAGAATTTCACATGAGATCTGCTCTTCTGTACATGGAACATAACTTCAGTGAAATTTTCTTGCAAAAAAAGAAAAAACAGATTATGAAGGCCAGAACTAATTTTATCTGGCTTGCTTGAGTGCATCTGTACTTGAGGGGGCTTTCATCCTCCATCCTGACATATGGTGAGCTCTGAGTCAGGACAGTCAAGCTGATGTCATCCTACAGCTTCTTTCTGTATGCTTCAAGTACTACTACAACCATGACCTTACTTGTGCATCTGCTGTTCTTATCATGAGCTGCCCCTTCACTCATCCTGCAGGCCGTACTGTCATTAATTTGTCCAAAGGCCCTCCTGGTGGTAAAGAATGTCTGTCCTCATGTCCATATTCAGAAGTACCACAGGCAGTTCTTGAAATCTGAATGGGCAACAGGCACTTCAGTTCACCTTCCTCTCGCTCAGGTTTTCGTATGCCTAATATTTTTTGAGAACTCTGGGTGTCCATGTGTACACCTTTTTAGATGACTAGCGTATTCATGCCCCTTTAGTGAAAGAACTAGACTGATCATTGATCTTGACCAGCCTACCACTAGAGTTATCCAGCATTTTTTTGGGAGTGAACTTATAAGCAGAAAGGGACCACTTATTGTTGATGGAAAGAGCTTAACAGTTGGAACTTCCATGCTTAGCTCTGACTCAGTAGGTGCAGATTGTGGCCAGTGAGGCTGCCTGAGCCATGCCCTACATTTCAGCATAATTGTTTCTGTTGCCTCTGGTGATGCTATCCGTGATGAAATCCTGTGATGATTAAGCTTGTGCACCAGCTTTATCATGGTCTCCACCAAGTACCTTTTATTGCAGCCTTCAAGAGAATTTTTCTGGTGGGCCAGTCAGGTGGAACTGTGCCCAAGCAGACCAGTGAGCCAATCTCAGGAGTAGCAGACTGTGGTCACCGATGCATCAAGGAGCATATGTTGTGCACCTAAAGGTGTGCAGAACCTGCAACAAGATTATTTTTTTATTTTATTTGTCATTTGTTGACTGGGAAAGTCTGACTAGGAAAGAGCCTGTTTTCAGCGGAGGCCTGGGGAGAAATGCTGTAGACGCATGTCTTTGGAATGTGGGAGGAAACTGGATTACCCGGAGGAAATTTATACGAGTACAGGGAGGACATGCAGACTCTGCACAGAAGGCACCCCAGCAGAGAATCAAACCGGAGAACCTCTTCCTGCTCGGTGACTACGTTAACCGCTGCATCACTGTGCCACCCAGTATATGCTTAGGAAATGTATCCCCATGATAATGTATGCTGGCACAGCTTCTAGTACTGAGCTGAAACTAGGAGCTCTGAATACGAGTACAAAAAACACCATAGTGTTATGGTACACAAGCAAAGGGTGCACATTCTTATCAACTATGTCAGCTCCTCTAATTGTCTTAGACTTTGTAGTACAGTTGGGGTTGCATCTGTAGGAAATATGCATGCCATTAGCAGTGTTTCAAATGATTTCTTACAGGTGGTGTCTTAACCCAGTTGAACCTTTTTACTTTGGGTGAGAATCACCAGTGATGAATGTTTTGTTTGACTCCCAAGTCCCAACCCCCTGGGTGATGGACACATTCATAATACCATGTCAGGGGTGCCTCATGTAAGTAAGATGTGTTGATATGGCAGATTCATATCCCAATGTAGCCCCCAGCTCTGGAACAAACTTCCACTACATGCCAGGCAGAGTAGCATCCTTGCCACGTTCATTGCAGTCCTGGATAATTGCATGAGCAGCATCATATTCTCTCCTGGTCTGTCTTATGGTTCATTCCTTGAGGCTGAAGGGAACTTCTGAATATGATTTATTGGCTAGGCTTGTAGTGGTCTATAAACTGATTACCTACTACTTACGTATAGAACTGTCCTTGCTTTTTCACCTTTACTTCTTCTAAAGGTGTAGTAAAAATAAAACAGGTAGGGTCAGGTTCAGATGTTGACTACCCTCTGTCTCAGGCAGACATGTTTTTCTCTGTAGACTCGGGTGGCAGAAGAGTCTCTCTCTTTCCGACATGATTGCACATTACTGATTTAGGATAGGCACAAACTGCTGTACTGAAACCTGAAGGTTGACCAAGTGGATTCTCGTGGCTTTATACCTTCCCAGGATAGACTGCCTAATATAATAAATGTTATACAGTAAAATTATCTTTGGCCAAATAGAGTTTTTTTTCCGTGTGATGCATATCAAAAAGTGTGAACTTAAAGGAGATCTTAGAACCGCAAGGTTTGTAATGCATGTCAGAGCACCTGTCAAATGGTCTTTTTTTTCTTGTCCAACAAAATATCTGCCACAGCAGTGTTCCTCCCCATGTGCCCATTTTTGTCAACTCAGTATTCAGTAAAACAATTTCTGCTAAGGATGCTATGCCTGAAAGCATGTAGGAAACCAGTAGCACCTCTGTAGGACCTGAATATTGTTATTCAAAGAAACACTTCATCTCTTAACCCAGTGAGTCTGTGCCCTTGAGTTTTGCTTTTCTGGAGTACTGTTTTCATGGTGGGTTATACTTCAGCCACCAGGATGTTGGAGTTACAAGCCTTCTTGTGCAAAGAACATTGCACAGTCTTCCATAAAGATTGAGTGAGCATTCTCATTAGTCCCTTGTTTATAATGAATAGCAGATGGACCAGTAGTATCTCCTTTGTCAGGCATAGTGGTTATACCAGTCTCCAAGAAGACCTTTTTCAAATGGTTGGCTAATTGTATTTTAAAGTCTAGAACAAGTCATTAGGGACGTCACTTAGATACACTCTTTGAGGCTGGCAGCCACGACCTCTGCATTTTTGAAAAATGTATGGTCTCATGGCATTTGTGAGGCAGTTACTTGGATCCCTGTCCAAACTTTTTCTAAGCACTGTATGCAGAACAAGAGTGGAAGTTCAGTGGTGCCAAGGCCAAATTTCCCCTAGTCAGTATGAATACCAGCTTGGGTCTCCCCTAAAAACAGGATGTTGGCTTTGTGGGATTAACATGATCAGGAAAGTGTAAGTAAATATATGCATATATATCCAGTTTAAGAACAGGGCAAGGTTCACCTTTGTCATTCTGTAGGATGTGTTGTAGCCTCAACCTGAGCAGCAGCTTTTACTATTTTAGTGCCCTACCCTGGGTAGAGAATACTGCAGACATATAATACAGCTGCTTGAGCAGTTCACAGTCATAACAGTAGAATTATTGCACAATTGATCAGTAAGGATCAGTGCGGAAGTGTAAGCTCTGTCCCTCTTACCCTTAGGTCTTCTCACATTCTTAGCCTGAAGGACAGGGGGTCTAAAATTAAAAGCCAGCAGTTTGTCTGCCTTTGTAAGCTTAGTTAATACCATAGAAGAACAATTGAAAGTGAGCTAGTATTTCAAATGATGATGGTAGGAGTTAAAATTGATTTGGAGTAATAAGAGTATTTTTTTTCTTGAGTTATGTTAGAGGGAAGGGAAATAGGAAGATATTAGAGGAAAAGAATCAGGTAATGAATGGGGAGTGTTTGGAAGTGTAATAATGTGCAGTTTGGTATAGTTAAAAATGTATTAAATGCAACTCCTGGAATGAATTTACATCCATCTAATTGAAGTTTGAATGTTACTAGAGTTTTACAGTATCTAACATGTAGGAGAAGTTTGTTCCATAGGCAAGGGTGGTTCCTGTTGATGAATTTATCATTGAATCTAAGCTTGTTGATATTTTGGTATTAAATGGTATTAACTAAGTTTTTCTCTTCAAGGAAAGAAGTTGTATAGTGCAGGGTTTGACATAGATCAGAAGATAAGGCACAAATCACCTTGCGGGCAACAGAAAATAAGTAAAGATTTTTAGATTATCCAAATAACATTAGTACTTGGATTTCTTTGATTAAAAAATATTTTTTTTTTTTTTTTTCTAATTTGAGAGAGTTGTTCAGCACTGTATATGGCAAATGGTAGTCTTTGATGGGAAAAAAAGAGTAAACTGGAATTGGGGCAGATTGGGATCTGAGCAAGAACCCATGATAGATGAAATGAGAGAGGTAAAAGGACTCTCTGACAATATTGGAGAAATGCTAATTTAAGCACAGTTTATCTATATATGTTCCTAAAATTAAAATTTTGGTTTCATTTTTAAGATGAGTTCCATTTGTGTGATACCTGGTTTTACCAAAGGTGACTATATTACATTTCTTTGCATTTAGTTTCATGCCATATTTAAAGCACCAGTTATTAGTGTGATCATGACCTTATGAGAGTATTTGTGAATCTGAGGGGGAGCTTAGGATGAAGTCTTAACTTGCAGGCATCTGTATATTTACTTAGACATATGTTACCATTCACCATTGATTTCTGAAAAAGCTGTTCTCTCCATGGTGGTTTGTAGAGCAAAGGGTCCTTATTTTTCTTTAATTTACTTACACAATCCAGAATGTGTGTTAAATTTGTGTGAGGGTCACTCTGCATATGCTGAGACTTAATGTTTCATTTATGGAATACAGGTCTTTGCTGGTTGCATGTAGCAGTAGGTAACTTAGTTTAGTTTCCTGCATGGGTCATTACATAGTGTGCTGGCGTTTTCCTTTTCGTAAATAGTTGGGTCCAGTAAATCCACTTTTTTTTTAGACTGTGGTGGGTCGTGCAATTAAGGAGGTCCATAGAGCCGCTGATTTATGAAACAAAAAAATTCAGGTTTTGAAAAGACTCTTCACATGAGAAATAAATGTAGTCTGTAAACCTAGCATAGCATTTCAAAAAACTCAGAACTGTAAACAGTCTCTTATTTGACCATATGAGTATTAACAAGTTTGGGTGCCATTGTAATGCCCCTGGTTCATTTGTACTACTTTCCATTAAAAATGAAAAAGTTGTTGGAGAGTAACATATTGAGCAGTACTGTAGTTTCAACCTGGTTGATGCAAGACTATATTCAAGTAATGGACAGGCTTTGCTTTGAAGGAGAACTGCCATAATTGCTAAGTTTAGGTGTTTCATCAGCAGGCATTTAAGATGTCAAAGGGAAAGAAGACCACAGAAAAGTACTGGGGAAGTTCTCATTTCATTGCTTCCAGATGTCAAAGTAGTGTAGTTATATATACTCCATAGATTAGAATTAAGATGTTATTCACTTCTCAAGTATGTTACAGTACAGTGCAGAGAATTCTACCATTTTCAGTCCCCTCTCTGATGCTGGAATGCTATAATGTCTTTTCAGCTTTGTAATGTTGTGGCCTTCTGTTCCCTCCATTAACTTTCATATAATCAGCCATAATGATTTGTACCAAACTAGAACCGTAGTGCCTACCCTGTTCTTTATCTGTCTGATGGGACAAGAGACTAGTCGACTCCTGCTACTTCTCCCATCACTTCTCATTTTCTTCTTTTTTTTAATCTCATGCTGTTGACTGCAGGTGCCTTTTAATCTCATGCTGTTGACTGCAGGTGCCTTGGGTATGATCTGTAAGGAGCTCACCTTGCATACACTGTAGCAGGGTTGTGGGTGGGTGTACTTGCAGGCAAACTGAAGGACAGACTGACCAAGTGAATGTCACATTGGAGCCTGTCAATAATTTTTTTATGGCTAATATCCCACCCCTTATGCTAAAGTTACTTGTGCGGACCATGTGGCAATGGGATGTTGCATGAGCACGTGCCTTCCCAAGTCACAGGATGGTCACATCTTTTCAGTTCAAGACCCCCCCCACACACCTCCTGTATTCCAATCTCCTCCAGGTCTCATAGGACCAAGCTCAGGGCAGTCCACTCCTCCATGATAGGCACACCCATCTTTTGTTATTTGACACTTACCTGCTAATTGAACTTATGTCACCTAGGCTGTGATCAGGGCTTTATCCCTCAGTGCCACTGCAGCAACATCACTTCTCATTTTCTGATGCTGTCCTTCACCTTTAAGTGCTAACATTTTGGGGCTTGGTGGAATTTTACAGATTATTCCCCTCTGACTGGACTTTGTGGTTGTCTCAAGAATATTCCTCCTCATTTGTCATTACACACCATGTACAGGTCCTGCGTATGGCCGCTCCTGTTTTAACCCTTAGTATGGGTTGGCAGAAGGCTGCAGTCTTGAACCAGCCATCCTGGCAGTTGCTGGCCAGTCAGTAAGCTGTTTTTCAGTATTGTCAATCAAGTTTCAGATTTGCTGGTATTATGAGGTAGACAGGCTTTCCAGATCTGATTCCACTGTGATTCATTTGATTTTACATAATGTTATCTTTGCAAACTACAGAACAGTTAATGTTCATATTAATAAACATCAGTAAAACCACATGTCCATTACAAGACAAAAGTATCATTACAAAGCAGTTAGTTGTTGCTGTTTAGTTATTTAGTCAAATCTGATTTTGTGACCTCAGGTACTTTTTAGCATTGCACTTCCATCTGTCAAAAACTAAAAATTCTTGCAAATTCAGTCATTACATCACTAATGCGGTCCATCCACCTTATCCTTTGTGGCACCCTTTTTCTTTTGTCACTTACCTTTACAAATTCATAGGTAAACAGTAACTGTGGTTGCAGTTTTCTTTATCATTTCTAAGCCATCTAAAGTGTTGGCAAAGTTTATCAATCTGAACGTACTTGTTAACAAGAGTGGTAGTTCTACCTACAGTAAACTTCTGTGCTACTTATTTGAAGTAAAGGATAACTCTTATTACATGCTTTGATCTAGTATTGGTTATTAGTGTTAATTAAACTTATCAGACATTTTATCCAAAAAAGTGACATTTTTAATAATTTATATGTACCTCTCAACTGTCCAGATTCTTGCTTCACATTTTTGGTCTATTTTTATAAAATTTGTGTTTTTTGGCAAATCACGGAGGATTGGAATCACTAAATAATGACATACATTTGAAGTTTAGACTTCATATCCTTTATAAAATGCATGCTAACACAAGTCCTATTATTCTAGAGTCTTTTGAGTTTATAAAAACAATATTTAAATCTGTCCTGTTTTTGGGCCCTTGTCCCCCTCATTACTTTAAGCTTTGTCCAGATTTCTTGCACTAAGAGGTTTAGAGGTATGGCTATCAGCGTTGCATTTCAAGTTTTTTTCATGACAAACCCTAATTATCTTAAATATTAGCTTACCTTTTATATCCAATAAATATAAGCAACATTTATTTTATTTATTTATTTTATTTTACATTTGTTAACAGAGACAGTCCGACTGGACCAGGTCCATTTACAGCAGAGGCCCAGGGAGAAAAGCTCCACATATATTAACAGAAATACTAGAATTTAATACATAGTAAAAAACTGATACTAACACATTATAACAGCAAAAGTCCAGCTAGAAAAACAGAAATATAAAACAGGATAAACTCAGCAGTTGAACAGACTAAATGCATTTAACATTGAGAGTCATGACATATATCATGTTAAAATGAAGTACCTATATTACATTAGTCAAGTAATAAGTCTTTCAACTTTCCACAGATTTTAAGCAGTGTTTTTAGTTTATGCATGGGCAAAGCCAGGTGCTTATGAGATGTGATTTTAGAGTTTTTGAAGTGTGACGTAGTGGGGATAGAGGCCAGTAATGGGAGGAGTTTGCTCCAATTTTTAGCAACAGTGTGGGAGAATAGCACTTTTCCAGCAGTGTTATTAGCCCTAGACATGCATAGAAGTAATTTGGCACTAGAACGGAGTGTGCAATTTGTTGCATAGTAGGTAAGTAATTGACTTAGTGATGGGGTTTTATCAGGATACTTCAGAATGTTATAGGGAGTAGCTATTTGGTGGTAATTTAGTAGTTGAGGAAATTCTAACCATTTTAAGTCCCTTAGAGCTAGACAATGATGGGATCTGAAGGTGGCTTTGTTAGCAAATTTGTCAATATTATTATAGCAAGACACAAGTTTGGCACGGTCAAGTTTTCTGATTTAGGTAAGAATTGGTGCTGCATACATTAGTGTGGACAAAAAGTGAGTTTGGGCTATGGTGATATCCATGCTTGATCTGATAAGAAGTTTTTGTGTCTGTATAATGAGCCCATTTTTTGTGAACCTTTTTGATGGTTTGAGAGATATGGGCATCAGAGTGAAGGTTTTTGTTCGATCACAACTCCGAGGAGTTTGGTATGGGCAGAAGGAGAAATGATAGTACCATTTTTGGAAGTAATAGAAAAGGAAATAGGAGCAGACTTTGATTTGTTGGGGGTAAATAAAAGTTTAGTTTTATTAGGGTTAAAGATGAGTTAGATATTTGTGATTCAACTTTCCACAGAGCTGAAGGATTCCTGGGTCTGTTGGAGAATAAAAAGAGAGGGGGCTGAGCAGATTAAAGTTGAATCATCTGCATTACTATATGAGTGTGGCATACTGGGTGGAGGTATGTAGATTGTTAGTGTAGATAAAAAAGAGAAGTGGGCCCAGTACTGAGCCTTGTCGGTACACCTATGAAAGTTGGAAGTAGAGGAGATAGTGTCCCTTGATTGGACAGATTGTTGCCTATCAGCTAGATGGTTCTTGAACCAGGCAATAGTAGAAGGGGCAAAGGATAGGGACGCTAGTGCATCTAATAGTAGGGAGTGAGACCATATCAAATGCTTCGGATAGATCTGCTTTGGATACATGCTGGTAAATGAATAGTCTGAAATGCTTGGAAAGGAATGTGTCGAAAATGGGAAGCCTTTTGCAGATTTCTGCAGCCGTATTTATTTGCTGTAAAGTTTACATAATACATTTTGTATTAATTCAAAAAATAATTCTGAGGTACAAGATTCTTTCTATCCATTCTGTATTCTGTTTTTGTACACTTGCAATGTTTTAACATGAGAAGCCAAATAACATGTATTTACTTTTATTTGTATCCAATTTTATTTTTAATTCTATTACCATATCTGTATTTCATAAAAAAATGCTGTTAAAACTAAGTTGCTGTTTCTATTGTAACGGATTAGTTGAGGGTGCCATTAAACAGTCTTCCTTGCAAAAGTTTATGCCCAGGTTTTAGATGCATTCTGAAAGGCTGTTTGAAAACTCAGCACTCTTGTTTTGTGCTCTTATTTGCTGTATATGGCAGCCACCGCCAAAATAAGTCTCTTGTGTGGCTCTTCAGTTGAACCTGTATCATGCAGGCTCCAGCTCTTTTTTGTGCCACCCATTGTCCATCTGCAGCCAATCAGAAGTGATTTCCTCACCTGTTTTCTGACTTCATTCGCAGCAGGTGATTGGATGAAAAGTCTTTCCTATTTAAAAAAAAAAACAAAGGTAAATGTTTTGGCTAAATCATGCCATGAATCTGAGAGAGCAGCATGCTTCTGAATTTGAAGCATGGACATTTAATGTCCTGCTTGTAAATGATGCAGGGTATGGGTCCAAATGACAGTTGGGACTGTCCTGTACTACACGAGACGGGTACCAACTGTAAAGCTAAACTTTAAATATTCATATGGTAGCTTGTAGCTCTAAGTATTCACTAGGATTGCCACCTTTTCAAATGCCCGAAGTGGGACATTTTTGGTACAAACGTCAGATTTTGCAGGCCAAAACATAATCATGGCCAGTACAAAGGACAGACCTTCCCTTTTTTGTCTAAATAAAAGCTTATTCTTGCAGCATTTTAGCTGCTTATTCTGTTTCTTATAGCTTGTATGTGGTTTAGATACAGAAAAACTGTTTTATGTAACTATTACATAAAATACAGGAAATAATTTTGCCCTAAAATCTCAGGACATTTGCCATTTTTACAGTGTTTTTTTGCAGGAGACAACTGCCCAAAGAGGGACTGTCCCTCTCAAAGTGGGACAGGTAGTAATCCTAGTATTCACCCTTCACAGAGCAGGGCAGTTGAAGGCCTTCTGGGAAAATGCATAACATTTTAAGCTAATAAATCAGCCACAATCATCCAAGGTTAAGTAGTAACATTATTTGCTTGAGTAAATTAAAGCATTTCCTTTCCAAGCAAATATGCAGACAGTAAAAAAAAAAAAAAAAAGACTTGCACAAGGAATTGAAAATAAAACGACCAAATATACAGATAATATTCAGAAAAAAATCCATTTAAACACAACAGGTGTTTCTGGTTAAAATGTATAACGTGCTCTAACTCCATCTTTTAAGACCAAAATAGAATCCTTAGAGATTGTATAGTACAACTTGAGCTCTGTTTCCAAGGGTAGCCTCCAGTAGGCAAAGTCCTATAATGTTGATTTACTATTCAATAGACACTTTTAAGTCCCAAACAGGACTTCTTATTTTGGTTTTAACTTTAGAAGGTTCTTTGTTGTTTATGCACTTACATACATCTGTGGAGGAGGAGTAGAACTATAGCTAGTTTATCTGTCTCCATGTGCTAAAAGCTGAGAAGCAAAAAAAAAAATCTGCAGTCCTGTGACTGTAGCAAACTGCTTACCACAGTTACTGCACATTGAGCACTTCCCAGCTTTGACCACAAATGCAGTATTGACATTCATTTATAATGCCTGTGCTGCGCTCATGCAGCATTGGCAACCTACCCGACATGCCCCCTGAGAGCCTGTACACAGGGAAGCCACCCTCTGCCCCACCCTTACCACAGTTATGACTTGGGGGGGGGGGGTCAGAATAGCTGCTCTCGATATAAAGCATCATTATTTATATAACCTAGTGCAACAATGTTGATTTGCACAGTCAAGAAGCAGTGATGAGATGATTTTTAATTCACATTACATTTCCATAGCAGTAAATGCACATTTTTTTGTAAATGCACTTTACACATTCCTTTTAAATGTTACACAGTTGCTTACCAGTTTTCATAATTTAGTGCAGTGTACTTCGTGTCCTCCATTTTTCTTTGAAAGAATAGTACCATTTTCTCAGTTTATTGCAGCTTTCCTCACTCAGATACTTGACATACCCTTAAAGGGCACACTGTATTTGGGTATATTATATTATATTATATCCCCTTCATTCCCATTTCTTGGAATACGCTAGTAGATGCATCACAGGAAGCGGGGCTCCTGAAGGTAGACTCCCAGTTTCATAATTCTATAAACATTTGTAAATGCCGACATCCTGGTTTTGGGTTGCTGTATCTGACCGAAAGGTGACATGTGCCCCATGTCTAGGAGGTTAAGAACAAGCATTTGAGAAGACACTTGAAGGATATACTTGCGTATCCCTCCCACTACAAGGTCCTCAAAGCTCAGGTGATATGATGAGTATGTGTGTATTTATTTGAATTTTCCCTGTGCAGGAGTCTTATGTGCATTTATAAAAATAAAATAAGGACATATTTGTCCTTTTAATTGCCATTTAAGTTGTGAAGTTGGCAATATGAAGGATTTGAAATTGTTTCACTGTTATTTATATAGGTAAATCTGCGTGTGTGTTTTCTACAATTGGCACTGCAAACTCATGCTGTCATGGTTACAGTCTGGCTGAAACAACATGAATTTGAGGATGTGTAAACAATGAAGTTATGACATAGTTATTTAGTAATTGGTGGTGCTGCGGTAGCGTTGTCGCCTCACAATAAAACGTTGCCCTGCTTGATTCTCAGCTAAAGCGTCTTCTGTGTGGAGACATGCATGAATGGGCATACCTTCGTTGAAGGTTGTACGTCAGGGCTGGCAACTCGGTACGTAAAAATCTGCTGCCAGTCATTAGCGGCCCGGAGTTCTGCTGTGGTGACCCCTAACTGGGAAAAGTCGAAAGATACAACAAGAGATATCGCCACTTGGACTGGGAAGTCTACAGGAATATTAGTTTAAAACCATACTCTTTGACTTGTGGAGTTATTTGTAGAAATAAAGACCCAAATTATTTTGACTTTTTCTATTGTCATTGCATTACGTAGCACCTGTCTTTGCAAAATCTTCTGTTATCAAATAGGCTAGCTGCATTTTGTAAGCTGTTCTAAAAATAACTGTTATTTTGTTACAAGCTTTTCTGAATCTGTTGCCAGTTTTGTTTTTACCTGCTATATATTGTGCTTGTGGTCTTCGATATTTCATCTTTATAGTAGCAAGCCTAACTGAACATTTTTATACAACTGTTATTGGGTAGTTAGTACTTTCAGTAGACATTACGATTAACATACAGACTAGTCAGTAGGGATATTTTTCTTTGTATACATTTACACTGAAATAGTATTTCCATGGATAAGCCATATGTGAAAATCATTTGTAAAAGCCAATAACTTGTAACTGCATATTGATTCATTTGTTGAACACAGGCTCTTTTAATTATCATTAACTTATTTACGTCTTCCAATTGTAAGCCAGGTTTGTGCACACAGTGCACTTTGCTGAAGTAACTTATTTGCTGAGTGCACTGTGTAAGAGTTTATTAATGCCTGATCTTGTGAGACCATAAAATTAAGCTTGTTTGTAAGTCACCAGTGACTAAAGATTATGGAAGGATATGCAAAAATGGTAGACTGCTTTCAGAATGTAAAAGAATAGGTCTGTTTATTGTAAAGAATGAATGTTGTATAGTTAAATATGTATTTGTGTAAAGTGTTTTGTCTGACTCGAAAAAGGTCTCTGAAGAAAATTGAATATGATAGAATCTGCAAGCAAATTGATAGTGGATTTACCTTAGATTTGGGGGAATAGATTAAATATCTTTCATGTAAATGAAGACATAATACATGTACAGATGCTGAAGAAAAGTTAAATATCCTCTTTGCCAACATCATTCAATAAGTATTGTATAACTCTTCTGGAATCAGGGTTCTTTTTCTGGTAATTTTAAAGTACTTTATTGAAAAATGTAATAAAGTGTAAGTTTTAAACTAAAGTTCAACTGCATTTCAACATTTATTTATTTTCTGAATTTGCCAAAATGTTTACATTGCAGCTAGTAACATGGCATTGCTTATGAATGTTGAAAGTTCCAAGCATAAGTAAGTGTTGGCTTTGTGTAGTAGTTACACCCGGACAAGTTTTGGATTTTTGTAGAACCACCAAGCTTTAGCTCTGCCAGTAATCTGGTTTGGCTGCTTGCCACATTTATAGGAAGAATTAAAAGAAATATATGTATTGTGTTCACTCCTGTTTTTAGGTGTGCTTGTGTATGAGGTGTAGGGTAGTTTATTTATTGACATTTGATTACTGGGAAAATCCAACTGGGTAGGTGCTCATTTTCAGCAGAAGCCTGTGAAGAAAAGCTCCAAAGTATTACAAAAATATTTAAAGAAGAATAATTTCACAGTCTTCAAAAATAATACAAAAACATCTACATTTAAACAATTGTACCAGATTAGACAATTTAACAGTGTCAGTGGTATAACAGATATCACACACACATTTGGTGCAGAAGGCTGTGGGATCTATTCTCACACCAAGTAGATCAAGTACAGACACTGCAGTCCAACCTTGGAGGCCCCCCCCCCCCTGCTGCTGCACTCCTGAACATGCTGTCCAGATGAGATGTTAAACCAAGGACCCATCTGTTTGAGTTGATGGTAGTTCAGATAGATGTAAAATATCCCATGGCACCAAATAAAAACAGTAGGAGTCCTTTATATACAAAAAAAAGAACTCTTATTTACAGCATATTTACAGATATTTGCAAATGTACAGATATATGGATATACAAATATATTTACATGTATTCCTAATTTCCTTAGTCATACTACAGTTTTAGCCCTATTAGACTCCTTGTTCCATAACCATCTGATTTTACTTAATATTGTTTCTAAAAATCCGTTTACCACTAAACATAGTTTCCCTTCGCTGAAGGTTGGGCGTCAGGCTGGCAACTCTGCACCATAAAAATCTACTGTCAGTCATTAGTGGACCAGAGTTCTGCTGTGGCGACCCCTAACTGGGAAAAGCCGAAAAGACAAACAAAAAAACTAAACATAGTTTTATTTATTCTTTTATTCCATATAAACCATATGATATAAAGTAACTTTTATCTGTTCTTATAACATTCTTTACTTCTGTTCTTATAATATCCATATTTAATCATATTCATGTTTGTTATCCACTTACTTTATATCTTCAAAAACAAATCTTTCTTACTTAGGTTTCCCTGTAACTTTTTTATGCTTACATTTCAAAAACATTGTAAATCTTGACATTCTCCTTTCTTATTACACCATTTGCTTATTTTTATAGCTTTAATTTTTTTATCTGTGCAAATCATTACTACTTTTATCTAACATTTGTTTCCAATTATCATAATGTCCTCTGCATATGTTAGCACAACTGGAATTCTTAATCCTTCAGGTGTTGTATACCCTGCCTCCTTCATTCTGTGCTTTATTTTAATATTGCTATTAGGTTCATAGGTAGCTACTAGGCTATCGGCCCAAGGGCCTATGCAAGCCTAGCCAGCAAGGTTCCCTGGCTTACGCCACCCAAGCAAGTCTTTTTCCTGTGCCACTGATGATCAGACACACAGAAGTGATCCCCGGGGTGTATTTCCTATTTTCCATCCACTCATCAAGATTTTTCTTGAAGAGTGCTAATGAAGAACTTTGCTTGACATAGATGAGTAGCCTGTTCCAGAGTATGGGAAGTCTCTGGGATAGGAATCTATCCCTCCAGCATGTCCTGTTTATTGTGGTGACAAGGTTTAGGTCCCTAGAGCATGTAGCTCTGAGGGATTGGGATTTCTTTAGGTGTAGCATGTCCAACAGCTCTGATTTTGACATAGCTTTATATGTTAGGCAGAGATCACCTCTGAGTAGGCGATATGCTATGGAGTAAAGCTGGAGTTTTTTGAGGTGGTCAGTGTAGGGCATTTGTTTGAGTCCAGTAATCCTCTTTGTGAGGCACTTCTGTGGCCTTTCCAGCTGCTGCAGATGTCTTGTGAGGTACATTCCAAAAGGGGCGTTGTACTCTGTAATCATTGGGTCTGAGTGATGAGTAGAGGGTAACGATGACCTCTTTTTTTCCTGGATAAAGAACCCTTTTATGATGAGGTGTGCCACGTAGAAGGACTTCCTGACTACTGTGGCGATGTGACTATCAAAGGAGAGACTACTGTCCACCTGGGTCCCAAGGTCTCTTATCACGCATTTGGTGTTAAGTAGATTGCTGCCTATGTGGTAGTTCATGGGTACAGAGTTTTTAAAAAAGGGGATGACACTGCACTTTTTGGCATTGAGCTTTAGGCCATGGCTCTGACACCAGGCATCTGTCTCAGAGAGGCCCTTCTGTAGGATGTTCACATCATTTGGGGACTTGACTATGGCTCCTAGTTTGCAGTCATCTGCGAACTTAGCCAGAGGCCTTCTGTGTTAGCCTGTACTTCAGAGAAGTAGATACCAAACAGGAGCGGTCCTAGGACAAACCCTGTGATACTCCACTTGTCACTGGTTTGAGGTCAGATTTGGAGTCTGCAACTTTTACAGTGAGGGTTCTGTCAGTGAGCCAGTATGGCAACCCATCTTGTGACATAGGGATTTATGCCTAGTTTATTGAGTTTAGCTATAATTCCAGAATGGGGGATGGTGTCGAAAGCCTTGGCGAGGTCAAGATAGGCTGTGTGAACCACTTTACAATCATCTACGGCTTTGGTGACTGCCTCAAAGAAGTCGATCAGGTTCAGGAGGCATGATCTGCCTTTCACAAATCTGAACTGGGTGGGATCCAGAGTTTGGAGGTTACCAATGTTTTTGTTTATGAGTTCCCATGGCTTTGCAGACCAGGCTTGTCAGGCTAATAGGTCTATAGTTACCGGGATCAGTGGTGGCTCCCCTTTTGTGGAGTGGGATAACTGTTGCTGTGCACTATTCAGTGGGCACAAAGCCTGATGCGAGGCTATTATTGAACATGGTGCTTAAGTGGGGAGCCAGTTCATTCTGAAGTTCTGTTGTTCTGGTCCCATGGATGCTGTGTTTTTTTTTAGAGAGTGCAGCTTTTACAGGGACTCTGCATTCTTCCTGTATAGATATTATCTGCCAGGATGTTGGCAATATCAGTTGGTTCTGTAATTTTGTGCTGTAACGTGTTGCCATTGAGATTCTTGACATAGCTATAGAATGCTTTGTGATTGTCCTTGGAATTAGTGGCAAGTTTATTTTTGTAGCTAGCTTTGGAGGGTCTTATAAGGGATCTTTACTGAGGCTGACCAGGCATGGGATTTTACTCTCTTTGCAACAGTTTCTTCCTTCTGTTGTACAGTTTGTTTATGGCATTTGGAGGATACTTGGTTCTGTTTGGGATAGCACAATCCATGCACTCATGTAGGTGCTTATAGTTGTGTAAGATTCAGCAGTTGTAACTGTATTGTCCATTTGCATGGGTGTCATGAAGTTCACTACTTCTGTCTTAAACATGAAGTTGGCTTTGGAAATTTCTTACTGTGGTTTCCTTTGTCACTCATGTTGGTAATGACTGATATTGCCCTGGTGGGTGTGTGGATAAGTTGATCTAGGCATTGAGTTTATGAATTCCAGAAGCGTTGCACTAAGGAGTTAGTACATGAGTAGTTTTCCCAGTTAATGGTGGGGTAGTTGAAGGGTGTTTGGATGAACCCTAATATTTTCCAGTACATCAAGGGAATCCTGGGGCATGGGATCTGCAGCAAGCTACAATTTGGATTGCAGTTTTGTCAAGAGTTAGTTGCACTTGGATAACCTCAGATGCATTATGCTGAGCAATTAGCCTGCATTGAGTAGCATTACCCCAGTATCCGGAATAAGCTTAGCCAGTTCCCATCCACTCATCAAAATTTTTTTTGAAGAGTGCTAATGAAGAACTTTGCTTGACATAGATAGGTAGCCTGTTCCAGAGTATGGGAAGTCTCTAGGACAGAAATCTGTCCCGCCAGCATGTCCTGTTTATTGTGCTGACAAGGTTTAGGTCCCTAGAGCGTGTAGCTCTGAGGGATTGGGATTTCTTTAGGTGTAGCATGTCCAATAGCTCTGGGTTTGACATAGCTTTATATGTTAGGCAGAGATCACCTCTGAGTAGGCGGAGATCACCTCTGAGTAGGCGATATGCTATGGAGTAAAGCTGGAGTTTTTTGAGGGGGTCAGTGTAGGGCATTTGTTTGAGTCCAGTAATCCTCTTTGTGAGGTACTTCTGTGGCCTTTCCAGCTGCTGCAGATGACTTGTGAGGTACATTCCATAAGGGGCATTGTACTCTGTAATGGGTCTAATGAGTGTCGAGTAGAGGGGAACAATGACCTCTTTTTTCCTGGATGAGAACCCTTTTATGATGATGATTGCCATGTAGAAGGACTTCCTGACTACTGTGGTGATGTGACTATCAAATGAGGAGAGGCTACTGTCCACGTGGGTCCCAAGTTCTGTTATCACACACTCTGTGTTAAGTAGATTGCTGCCTATGTGGTAGTTCATGGGTACAGAGTTTTTACCAAAGGGGATGAAACTGCATTTTTTGGCATTGAGCTTGAGTCCATGGCTCTGACACCAGGCATCAGTCTCAGCAAGGCCCTTCTGTAGGATGTCCACATCATTTGGGGACTTGACTATGGCTCCTAGTTTGCAGCCATCTGCGAACTTCATTAGCCAGAGGCTTTCTGTGTTAGCCTGTACTTCAGAGAAGTAGATACCAAATAGGAGAGGTCCCAGGATGGAACTCTATGGTACTCCACTTGTCAGTGCTTTGAGGTCAGATTTGGAGTTTGCAACTTTTACAGTGTGGGTTCTGTCAGTGAGCCAGTATGGCAACCCATCTTGTGATGTAGGGATTTATACCTAGTTTAGTGAGTTTAGCTATAATTCCAGAATGGGGGATGGTGTCGAAAGCCTTGGTGAGGTCAAGATACGCTGTGTGAACCACCTTACCCTCATCTACGGCTTTGGTGACTGCCTCAAAGAAGTTGATCAGGTTCAGGAGGCATGATCTGCCTTTCACAAACCCGAAGTGGGTGGGATTCAGAGTTTGGAGGTTACCAATGTGTTTGTTTATGCGTTCCATGGCCTTGCAGACCAGGCTTGTCAGACTAATAGTTCAATAGTTCCCAGGATCAGTGGTGGCTCCCCCTTTGTGGATTGGAATAACTGTTGCTGTGTGCCATTCAGTGGACCCAGAGCCTGATGCGAGGCTATTATTGAACGTGGTGCTTATGTGGGGAGCCAGTTTGTTCTGAAGTTCATGTAAAATGCAGCCTGGGATGTTGTCTGGTCCCATGGATGCTCTGTTTTTGGCTTTAGAGAGTGCAGCTTTTACCTGCGTAGTTATGATTACCTGGACTCTGCATTCTTCCTGTATAGATATGGGCCCTTTAGGGGGTGAGGGGGGGGGGTAAAGTTAGCACTGAACCTATCTGCCAGGATGTTGGCAATATCAGTTGGTTCTGTAATTTTCGTGCCGTTGTGCTGTAACCGAGAGCAGGTCTGGATGTTGCCATTCAGATTCTTGACATAGCTATAGAATGTTTTGTGGTTGTCCTTTGAATTAGTGACGATTTTGTTTTCGTAGCTAGCTTTGGAGGATCTTATAAGGGATCTCACCTTCTTACTGAGGCTGACCAGGAAGCTTCTCCACTCATGGGATTTTACTCTCTTTTGCAACAGTTTCTTCCTTCTGTTGTACAGTTTGTTTATGGCAGGGGACCACCAGATTGGCTTCCTTTTTTTGGAGGATAGTGTCTTGGTTCTGTTTGGGATAGCACGATGCAAGTGCTTATAGAGTGTATTTGTGTAGGATTCAGCAGTTGTAACTGTATTGTCCATCTGCATGGGTGTCATGAAGTTTACCACTTCTGTCTTAAGAAGCATGAAGTTGGCTTTGGAGAAATTATTTACCATGGTTTCCTTAATGGGGGGTGGGGGAGGGATGTGGATGTCAAGGGTGATTAGCTTATGGTCGGATCGGACCAACAAGGATTTGACTTCAGGTGTGGAACACCGGTCATTCATGTTGATAATGACTAGGTCTGGGATATTGTTGCCCCTGGTGAGGGTGTGGATAAGTTGATCCAGGGCATTGAAGTTTTTGAATTCCAGAAAGCATTGAGCTAAGGAGTTGGTACACAAGTAGTTTTCCCAGTTAATGGTGGAGTAGTTGAAGTCACCCATTATTAGGGTGTGTGGTTGAACCCTAATATTTTCCAGTACATCATGAAAAGAGGAGTGGGAATCCTGCGGCATGGTGGGAGATCTGTAGCAAGCTACAATTTGGATTGCAGTTTTGCCCACAGTTAGTTGCACTTGGATAACCTCGGATGCATTATGCTGAGCAACTAACCTGCATATTTTTTGCATCGTGTCCCATTTCCCCACAAATGTAACCTTTTCTTTTTATCACAGATATTTATCAAGTGCAAATGTCCTTTTCCATACACACACACACACACATATACACACAAGACATGTTTTGGGTTATCCCTAGTATTTTACGACATCCCTATTCCCCTCCCCATTTGTCATGCTTGGTATATGTATAATTTTTTTTCTCTTTCTGTTTTTAACACAATGTTTCAATCCCATCTGCCTGTCTATAACCCCCCTTAGCATAAACCTTTGTAGAGTCCAGTACTTCTGAAGTTTTCAAATGCTCTTTCAGAGTCTCTGTTTCCACCTCTGTTCAAAATTGTACATGAACTTTCTTTTTTGTTTCCCTGTTAAAAGCTTTCATCACATAAAAATTCCATGGGTTACAGTCTCTCTTTTTTTTCATATTCTCCAAGAAAATTTTCTATTGGAAAAAAAATTGTCTGAAATATGTCACAAAATGTCTCTGTCAGTAAGAATAAATGCTCTTACTTCATGTGGTTTTGCACCCAAAGAAGCTATTAAATTGTCACACTTCATATTTGTCCATTTCTTTGTCTCCTTTACTTTGAATTCTTACCATGTACTTCTGTTTTTCATTTTCTTCTGCCTTTTTCATTTCTGCTGCTACTGTTTTTGCCTTCTTTTACTTTCTCTGCATATGTTTTCTTTTCCTTCTCACCACTGTTCTTTAGGTTTGTCTCTGCATCCTCTTTTTGTATTTTCTCCATAATGTCCCACAGAAAAGGTCTCCTTCATTATCTGTCTCACTCTGCATCACCATTTCAAGTAAAGCATCCTGCAAAATACTGAGTGACACTTCTTGTCCAGTGTATGCTTGGTTCACTAAACTTGCTTCTGGTAGAAGGTTACATAGTATCCGCTGTGTGACTTCCAGATCCATGAACAGTTTTTATCAACTTCAGTAAGACTCATTAATGCAGACATAAATCTGGATGTATCAAAACTATAATAGATTGTTATGCTCTCATTCTTTTTTCCATACAGTAATTCTGTTTATTTATTGCATACTAAAATTAATGTATTCTCATTTAAGTGCAATTCCAATCACCTTATGTGCAATGTCACCCAATCTCACCTGTGTATAGTGTACTTTTCTTTTCATGTGTTAATTATCTAGTAGTCAGTGTTGTCCAATGTAATAGTGTACAAGCATGTGCAACAGCTACTTAGATATTTAGTTTTGTACTGTAGTTACTGTTTATTCCTTAATACCTGTCAAGTCTGTCATTTTGTGTCTCTTTTCTCCTGTAAAAGAGCTGACTCTCCAAATTTCATTTAGGTAGTACTTGTGTTTCCTAAATGACAAAGTTTATTTGAATATTTGCAACCCTCCTGACTGGAGGGTTGTAAGTATATATCCGTCATTTGCCACCTCCTCTCCATCAAACAGAAAACATCTCTTCAGAATCCTGCAGACATTCTCTGGTCTCAGTATTGGCTTTGTCCTCCATTTCTCTCACCCCTCCATTATCTCCTTTTCTCTCCATATACCTTCCTGTTTCTCCAGGCTGCCTATGTGCCTGGAACGGAAACAGGAAGTGCTAGTGCAAAATGGTTCCCACTCACAATGATGATGAGTAGGGAAAGTTCCTCAGTGCCCTGGCCAAATTTCTCCTAGTACCACCTCAGGTCTGTCCTGAAAAGGGGGTACTAGCCTAGTGAGATTAACCTGGTCAACAAAGGATAAATAAATAAAAATAAAATAGACATAATGTGAAATCATTGGTTATGAACAGATGTAACATATATGACAATGATTTAACATTTAGAGAAATTTTAAGCTGGTAGTATAATATAAACAGAAATTGCAATATGAAGTGGGGGTAAAACAGGGTTATGGCATATTTAGACAGAGCAAGGGGAGAGAAATTGATTGAAGTAAGGAAGTGAATGAAGAAGAGGATGTAAGGAGATGTAAATTATGAATAGGTACATGTTTGTGTGTAGGGGTATACTTTATCCTATAGTTGAGCTGGAACAGTGACAGATTTTTGGCTAGGAAGTCTTTCAGAATGGTTTTAAAGACTGGAGGAGGGTATTGACTTGATTGATACAGGTAAGCCGTTCCAGGCATTAGCACCATAGTATGAGTATAGACTGTGCCCAGCAGATTTGATAGGTTTGTGGACAGAGAGGAGTTTTTGGTCATTGGATCATAATGACCGAGTGGGAACATAATTGTGTAGGGTGGTATTTATTGCTGGACAAGCAGATGGATGCTGTATATTTTATGAGTGGTGAAAAGCAGTGTATATATTAATTGATGGAGTAGTACTAATCAGTTTAGGCTTTTTAGTGATATGTAGCAGTGTGTTCTGAAAGGGGTATTTGCTGTAAATGTAGCCATGTTATTATAGCAATGTTCAAGTTTTATTTATTTATTTTTTTTGTTTATTTTGTGGTGCATGGAGATTAGCGAGGAGAGCAGATCCGCAAAGTACTAAGGGGAGGAGAGAAGTGTGGACAGGTGTATGCATCCCCACTTCACCTGAAGACTGTCAGTTTGAAAACTGAGCAAAAAGCAATTGCATGCACAGTCAAGGTAGCTATACAAGATGTATTCACAATACATACCCGCATGAACCATGTGTGAGAACCTAATCACATCCAGCAGGAATAATGTAACCAGTATAGTTCATATTCGCATAATGCAAGAACGTAGAACACCACTGTGTCCTACAAAATGTCCATTAGTGTCTTATGTATGTATGTGTATAGGTTGTACTCTGGGTCATACCAGAATCCTGCTACTTCAGGAACAAGAAAGAACTAAAAATGTCACAAGTCGGTATACCTTTTATGCCTTGGGTATAATGTCCAGATGGGAGGGTATCCACCTGGCTGAGACAAGGAAATTTGTAAACCTCTGGAAGTTGAAACAGGCATTAAGCTTTCTGTAGCATCCCCAAGAGTTATTACTGGGAACTGGCCTCTCTGATTCTTATAGCCTTATAGTAGCTGAAAAACAGTTTGTGGATATCCTTATGGCATTGGTGCAGCCTTCATTAAGACTGTCCATCTGATCAATCTCCTTAAGCACAACTCATGGGCACAGCACCCCTCCCTGCCCCATTCCCTATTTTTATTAAAGCTGGCAACCCAGCTTCTTTATGTCCACTAGTTGCTTGTGATGCCCTTCCTTATCACTATTGCAATATTCATTGCATGTGGGTTCTCCTGACTAGGATAGCGCAATGTCCAGCCAGTATACCAAAGCCCTTACATCCTCCCAGTAGCTTATGACATACATATGCTCCCCTTGCAGGTGTAGGGCGTAAAGGTGACATATGCATGCCAGTTCTCTGAACTTCCTTGCTGCTAGTCCAAACACCACGGGTGAACATCAGTCTGAACTTTTGTTGAGCTGGTTTCTAATAAGCCATTTACAGATAGGTGCCCCATTGGGGTCCATTCATTTCCTTTTTTCTGTGTGTTTACTGGGAATTTGTATAATCCAGGAAGGGAAAATGTCAGTGTTGGAAGCAGATTCACATAAAGTTATGCACGAGAAGTGCCTGTTCTGCTTAGGTGCACTGCATTATCATACCCATTGTACCATGTCAGGCTTTTGTTCTGAAAGCCCTTCACATCCTTCTGTGTTCATTATCCATTTACCTGGACAACCAACATCTTAACCATTTGACTCGAGGGCACCATGGCTGAATCCATCCTCCCCAACATACAGCTGCTTCTTAAAAAGAAGACTAAAAAGTCATGGTCTGGTTCTGCTGCCACCCAGCTTCTAACATATGTCTCTCTCAAGGTGGATGAAGACCCCAAAGAATATGCAGTGCTGGCACTGGTTTCCTGTGCTGTGACCCTGCTGGATGGTGCCACAGAACGAACTTATCACACATCCTCTAAAGCTCTGCTAACATCTGCCACAAATGTTGAGGGAAATCATAGCTGATCATTTCTGAAGGCCCAAGTGGGATCCACAAATTCTAGTTAGAGAAGAGGTTTCTGGTACCCTTATAGAGTCTAGGAATGGCTCTGACTAATCTAGGTTTGTCAGAGCTGATGTCCTATTGAAAAAGAAGAAGAAAACTATCCTTATACCTCATTGCTAAAGATATTCATAAAGAATGGCAGAATTTTACCAGGGGTTGTTCAATACCTTGATGGTCTTAAAGCTGCCTCAGGGATTGTCTTTTCACTTTCTCCTTGGTCTTCTACACCAGCCAAAATAACTAAGGATTCTGATTTCTCAGTTGAGGAGTTAAGAGTCTGGAGATGAATCCTTGTCCTCTTACTCCCAAATCAATTCACCCTTAGACTGTGAGTCAGAGAAAGAGGATTTCTTGAGCCCTGAATTTCCCTTTTAGTTGCCCTTTGGAGACACAGTAGTTCACTTGATGGAGCATTTTAAATGAGATTGCTCCCAGGTGTCTGACATCCCAAAGAGGTATTATGAGTTGTTACAAATAGAACTCCTAAACCTTCCTCTCTTCCCCGTTCTGCTACCTTGCTAGATATGTTTGCAGTTGCTTCTTTTGCTCCTGATTCCCAACCTCCAGCCACCAAAAAGCCTGACTTCTTTTATAAAGTGTCTGAGGCCTTTAAGTAACTTTACAAGTGTCCTCCTTCAGACCATGTTGTGGTCTGTTTCTGTTGACAAGCTGTCCAAGCTTTTATCCTATTTAAAACATCTCCTTTCTGACAGACAGCTGGGTTAGGGCGAAGCTGAGGAAAAGTATATTTTTGCTACTCTTCCCTTTAGGGCAGTAAATTATCAGACCCATATGACCAGGTATGTTTTGGCTCTTCTCAACTTGGGAGGTTGGTCTTGTCAGACCTTCCTGACTCAAAGTTAGATTTCTGCCATTTTCTTATTGAGTTCCACTTTGCAGGTAGCTCGTCATTCTATCAAATGTAGTTATGATGCAGCAGATGCATCCTGTACAGCTGCTGCTTCAGTTAAAATTATGAAAAGGTACTCTTGGCTTCAACTACAGGGTTTACCATTTGCATTATGGCCAAGGTCCTAGATGGTCCTTCGGACAACCAAAATCTTTCTGGTACTCCTACTGCTGACCTGTTTAAGATTCTACAAGACAAAGGTAAAATTATGAAGAACCTTAAACTTTTGTTTCTCCAATCCCGAAATTTCAGAGAAACTATCCTTGCAAGTCTGCTTTTGTTTATATGCAGCCTTATCAGCCTGTTAAAGGAAAAGAGATTTCTAAGTACATATTTCCTGATAAACCCACACAGACTTCTAATAATTAGAAACCCCTTATTCAGGACAATTCTGCCTGTATCTGATATATTTTCTTTCCCTCCTGTCTCAGACTCATGGGTACATTTTCTTATCAGTCACAGTTATTTTATGGTATGAAAATCCCCCCCCCCCAGGTCTTCTTGAACTTTCTCTAAACCAACGTCCTCACTTTTCAGTGATACTACAAAATCTATTACATCAGGGAACCATACAGCCATTTCCATAATCCAAACAAGGAACAGGATTTTATTCCAGGATGTTTCTGTCTCCCAGAAAAAGAGAGTCACAGAGACCTATCCTATTTCTCAAGACCTTTCTAACAGTTCCTTCTTTCAGGATACTTCCATCCAGACTCTCTCCCCTCTTGCTTCCCCAGGCATTTCTGGTCTGTCTAGACCTAAAGGACACCAATATTTATATCTCCATTCACCCTCTTTTCAGGAAGTTTTTATATTTCTGTTCATTCTCATTTTCATTGTTCTGCTTTGCCCTCTGGTCTTTCTACAGCCACAAGGTTATTCACCAAATGTGTGGTCCTTGTGATAGCTTTTTGCAGGCTTTGGGGAAACCTGCTTTTTCAAGCTCCCTCCCTGTCCTTGCTGCTTCAGGAAAGGCTCTGAGAAATTCCCTTGTAGGAAGTAGAGAAAGGGGAAAACTTCAGTGGTACCTCAGAATGGTTTGGCTCTAGCATTGCCATCGTCTAGTAACCCTGTCTCAAACTCAAGTTTCACTGGTGGTTGGGCAGATCTCCCTGAATACTGGCCTGCCTTTTCAGACTCTTACCCCTACTCTAGAGCTTTTCACAGATGATTCCATTCAGGGGTTGGGAGCCTCTCAACAGTCTGATAGTTTCAGGGTCTCTGGCCCCTTCATCAGTGGTCAGACTACATCAGTGTAGAAGATATTAGGGCACCTATTCTTCCTCTTTCCTTTGTTGTCTCACAGGGTAAGTTAATGTAGAAGAGATTTTCCCTTTCTGTAAGAAGTATATAGCTCTAATGCCCCTCTGGGCATCATTTCTGATTGTATTCTCTCCTTCAGTCTCGAGTCAAGTCTAAGCTGATGTTCTTTAGTAGCCTTAGCTACATGGGTTCTGTCCTGCTAAGGATATGACAGCCAGTCAGTTTCCAAATGCACAATCCATTATTCATCTGATGCTGAGCTTAAGAAAAAGAGTGGATCCTATTCCTTAGCTCTGATTCGAAATATGGGTCATCTGAGCCACGTCGGATTTGATCTGGCGACATCAGTGCTTCAAACTTTTTTCCTCCCAAATTCTCTTTTCTGCTTCCTACCAACCCAAACATTGTGACAGCATAGGTCCCACAAGCATCCACAAAAAAAGCTCCTCCACACACACTCCCACACATACATATACACACACACATATCTCTGCAATAAATTGTGTATGAGCCACTAGCAATCCATTTGGAGTGACTGGGTGAATGCTGTTAAAAGATGACATTCACTTTTTCCTCCGTGCAAATAAAAATTAACTCAGTAAATTGATTATCTCTACTGCATTAATTCCCAGCCAGTGCCAATTCCAAGGGAGAGCACAAGGCTAAGTTGCATTAGCCGCTCCCTCCAACTGACGCATGTACATTCAGCTTTAACAGTGAGACAGATGTCAGTGCTATGGCTACAGCCAATGAGTAACCAGCAGGAAAGCAGTCTCTGAATCAGGCTTACCACAATTTAGCAACCTATGGAGTTTGATTCCAGATTGTGGTAAGGATTTCTGAATCCCAGTATGTGTTTTAATTCATTTCTATATTCAAGAGTTTAGTTTAACTCTGTGTGTGTGTGTGTGTGTCTTTCTCTCTGTCTAGCTGTCTGTCTTTTTTGACTGGATTTGATGGTAGGTCAATAATCTGCTCACTAGTCCAGATGATATCAAGGGCAGATGGATGTAATATTTCAAAGAAGAAAACCACATAGATGCTGCACTGCTGCATGCACAGCCTACAACAAAAGATGGAGAACCCACTCAAAGTACAAAGTGCACTAAGGAACAAAGTTGGGGAAAGAGGCATGTTCAGATGAAATCACATCAGATATGATCAAGATGCTGGATGTGTTGGGGGAGAATGGTGAGAATCCTCAGGAACCATTGTGCAGAGAGAGAGGCATATCCCCAGATGACTGGAGAATAAGAATTCTACTGCCAATCTACAAGAACAAATGGAACATTTACAACTGTGTGCGTGATTTTTCTTTGAATCCCTTCTTCACCTTCCAAGTTTTCAGCCTAGTCTCTGACCTGAGAGCCTTCACTGACCACTGCCTACCACCGATTGCAGTTGACTGTTGCCTCCAGTGGTTTATACTGAGGGACAGCTGCTTCACTAAGGATGAATTTGCAATCTGTAATTTGATCCCAGTGTCCCTTCCTTACTTAGAATAAGCCTGAGTTGCATGCTGAACATTTGATCTTGTGACTGGCTTTCAACTAATTCCTGGATGCCTTATTTTCCTCATCATGACAATCCTGTTGCAAAGCATCGACTGAGACCATGGAGACTGCTTTGTCTTTACACTGTAGTATGATTGCCATGAGTCTTTCACTGAAGTATATCCATCTCTGTCTTCAGAAGGCTCTCTTACCATAATTGCCATACCTTTTGTAGTCTGTCATTCCCCTAAGTAGTAGAGCAAGCCAAGAGTTTTTGTTGTGCTGCCCTTTCATATTGTCTCCTAGAGAAGTGGAATGCCAGTTTCCTCCTTAACATCATTTCATCTGCTTTTAAGCTGCAAGCTGTCAGTGAATCTATTGTAGTAATCCTTATTTCGTTATTGGCAGGTTGATTGGTTCTACTTTCAGGTTTCAATCAAGAGAGCTAGACAGCTGGACACTGGCCAGCCAGTAGTATACCAACCCAGGGTTTCTGGGGCAGGTGTGCATTGTGCCATAGGAGAGAGTAGACCCCTTTTCACAATAGCATGGGTCCCTGGAGCAAGTTGGGTTCTCAAGCTTAGTGCCAACAAATACCCATACCCCTTTTAGCTAACCAAAATCACCTAGAGATAGTTTTACACTGCCGTGTGGTTAACCCTAACACAGCACAGTTTGACATTTCTTATCTACAGAAGAGTGCCCACCAAGCCTAAAGTGGTTGATTTACACTATTCTTCCTCAGATTGACAACACCTGGAGTCTGTGCTGCTACCCATTACTCCCATTCATTTGTGGGTTGGTTGACCTCTCAGATTCAAAGGAGAGGGCTAGGTTTGAACCCAGCACCTTCCATCCTTGAGGCAGGAGCACCTGGAATACTTTTCTTTTTTTCTAGAGGAACCCCACACAGTTACTAGGAAGAACATGCAAACTCGAGATGGACAGTGACCAGAGCTCAGGATTGAGACTCGGACCTTCCATCTGTGAGACAAAGATCTTAAACATTATACCACTGTGTCTTTCATTCATTATCTGTACTGTTTGCTACACTCAGCCAGACCAGAGTTCATTTATTTGGATTTGGTTACCTCAAGTAGACTGTGTTTGAATATGCAATGTTGTCTTTTTTTGTCTGATTCAATGTGTGGGTTTTCGGATCTGACCTTTGGTGCCTTTTCTTTTGACTCTCAGAGCTCTGACTCCTTCCCTACCCACAGTTCCCCTCTCCTGTCTGAATTATGTCAGATTTCATTTGCTACCTGTGTAAACCAAACATCCTCAGCTGTGCAAGGCTACAATGCCTAACACACATTCAGACCCCAAAACAAGTGTGAAAGACCAAAAGGTGGAGGTGTGTATCCATCTTTATTAAACCCAAATACACCTCAAGACTGGTTAAACAATGTGACTCTCTTGAGCTACTCTAGGTGCAACTAACTATAGGTAAAACACAGTACCACATCATAGCTAGCTACAGGTCCCCCACCAAAACCAAAAGAAACACACCACCTACCTGAACCTGCCAGAGCATTCACTATACAATCAAATGTGTCGGTCAGGAGAGATTTCAACTATCCTTCTATCAACTGGGCAACATACACAAGCATGCGTGCCTTCAGGTTCCTGGATTTTTTTGAATGCAAATGCCCTGGAACAGTTAGTTTACACCCCCCACAAGGTCTCAAGTGTTCTGGACTCAATACTCACCAACATGGGGGGAGGTCACTGCACTTACCCCTGTGTGTTGCCCTCCCTGGTAAGGTCAGACCATAAATCTGTCTCATTCAAAATAATGATCAGAACTGATACCCACACAAGAGCAAAAAAACTGAAAAATTTCTCCAAAGGAAACTGCATCCTACTAAGCAATGGTGTTAAAAGTTTAAAAATCCCCTGCTAACACAGCCAGCAATGACTCTTATGCACAGGAGTACACAGATGTTCTGTATAACCACTTAAACTGTATAGACTCTGCAGTACTTGACCAAATCAAAACCAGGTCCTGCCAGAAAAACAAGCCACTCTGGTGGACCTGAAATATAAATAGTTTAAGGAAAAAAAACTGTTGTCTAAGAACAAGTGGGAAATTACTCAGCAGAGGAAGAGTACCCTTTGCAGCTTGAACAAGTAAATTGGATATCATGTAAAGTCCTCTAAAGCCAGTTACAAGGCTAAATTAGCATCCCTAGCCAAGGATAATCATAAGGTATTCTTTAGCTATGCCCGAAATCTAAAAGGGAATGCCCAGCAATGTGCCAAACTTACAGTGAACAATACCACTCATACTGAACCTGAGGAAATTGCCAACCTGCTAGCTGACAAATTTAGCACAAACTTCACCACCCCCCGTCCCCACCAGCCATACCCCAAAGCATACCTGACACCAGTTCTCTACCTAGCAGCTCCAAAGAGCAAGTCATATCCACACTCTCCAAGGCCAAAAACACTCTCTATGGGACAAGATAATATCCCAGGCTGCTTACTAACAGACCTAGTGGAACCAGTTGGTACACTCTTTAACCACAGACTGAGCACTGGCTTTGCTCCAGCAGAGTGAGAAACTAACAGTAATCCCCTTGCACAAAGGGGGTCTATCAAATGACCCTGGGAACTATAGATGCATAAGCCTGACCACCCTTATCTGCAAGGCCATGGCAAGAATCCTCATGGACCTTGTCAACAAGGACATAGGCGACTTTCAATCTCTTGACCTGACCTGGTATGGTTTTGTTAAGGGTAGACTATGCTTATTTAACTTGGTGGACTTCTTTGAGAATGTCACCAAAGCCCTGGATAAAGACAAAACAGGACATAGTGTCTATCTTGACTTGTCCAAGTCTTTCAACACAATCCCCCATTGAGGTATCATTGAGAAACTCTTCCAGCTGGGAGCGTTTCTCAAAATTCAACCTATAAATCAATTTGCTTTTCCTGTCCTAACAAAATTTTGGAGTGACTGACTGGACCCAGAAGGTATTGGATAGATCAGACAGGAAAACAAGAAGGATGGTTCATGCTCATCAAATGATTTACAAAAATCAGTGCACACCAAGATTATATATTCCCCATTCTGAAGGAGGTATGGGCCTCCTTGAAATTGATTAGATGTATAGATGCAATCATGGGACTGCATACATATCTGCTGACCTCACAAGACCCAAACATAGTGAAAGTTTTGAAGCATGAGAAGAGTAAATCTAGGATGACTTCCCTTCTTAGTCTAGCAGAAGCATATCGGCATCAAGTGGGAATGGAAACAAAACCAGAAGTAGTTAAAAATCAGGTAGCAACTGAATGTGCCAAAAAAACAAAAAGAATATAAGGTGAAGGATCAGATGAGAAGGCAAGAAATGTGGAAAATGCATACAGTAAATATAGTTGCAAGTATAGAAAGCTCTTGCAAGAACCTCATGTTGATCAGGATCGAACGCAAGAATGGTTAAGGAGAGGCGAATTTAAACCAAAAAATGAAAGATTAATATTGGCCCAAGATAGTGGGCTACATACATGTTGGTTTACAAAGTCCATCAAACATGTGGGAGAAACAGACAAATGTAGGTTTTGGAAAAAAGAATTGGAAACAGTTGCACACCTTGTTGCTGGCTGTGATATTAGTGGCAGAAGGACTGTATACTGAAAGGCCTAATAATGTGGCAAGATGGTTGCACTGGGGATTGTGCAAACATTACAATATTGAAGTAGCTGAAATTCACTGGAAACATAAGCCACAAGCCTTCATAGAAAATGATCAAATCTACATCACATGGGATCACCCATTACCAGCAGTTCAAAAGATAGATGTAAGAAAACCAGATGTAGTGGTCCATGAAAAGAAGCATTGATCATTGAAATCACTACACCCAGTGACTACAGTGTCTTGTGTACACAGAGAGAGAGAGAGAGAGAGACAAAGTCTTAAAATATCAGGATTTGCAGGCAGAAATGAGAGCAATGTGGAAGAAAGATACCCAGACATTTCCAATAGCAGTAGGAGCAAAGAGGTCTTATAGAAAAGAATCTACAATTGTAGTTGCACATACATTACCAGTACATGTAACTCCATATGAATTGCAGGAGTCATTGCTGGGCACATTGTGGGTGCTGGAAGAGCACTTCTGATTGACATCAAAGATTGAAATAATACTAATTTCATGAACCTTAATCTTACTTTGACTTAGGAATGGGTTCCATTCCCATCATGGTATTAGAAACTCAAAAGATTTGGAGAAATTAAAAAAAAAAAACTAGTGGTTAACCCATACATCACTAGATGGGTAGCCAACTGGCTTACTGAAAGAACTCATACTGTCGAAGGTGGGAAGTCCACCTCTAACAGTAGACCAGTTAGCAGTGGTTTACCATAGGGATTTGTGCTGCGCCCTCTACTGTTTGGAATTTATTTCTCAGAAGTCCAGGAAGAAGAAGACAGCCTGTGGCTTACCAGGTCTGCTGATGATTGCAAACTGGGAAAAATCATGAGTCCCACAATGATGTTAACATATTGCAAAAAGAGCTAAAACAGAAAAATTACTGGCGCCAATGTCACAGACTAAAACTAAACTAAAAAAAGTGCATTATTTTCCAATTTGGCAAAGAGGAAGTCACTGTAAATCACAATATTGTCAGCACCCCCTAAGCTCAAACCCAGTGGTGCGAGATTTGGAAACACAGGTTGACAGCAATCTAAACTTCAATCACCATGTGTCCACAGTGGTAAGGAAAGCCTTCTATGCTGTGCATCTCATAAGTAAATGCATCACATCTAGGACTAAGGATGTTACAGCTCCTCGGTACGTGACCCTCATCAGCCCACTAATAGAGTCCAATGTTTCTTTTTGCTTATACACCAGACACCTGCAGTAGCTGGGGAGACCACAGAGATTTCTCACCAAGAAAATTCAGGGCCTCCAAAAGATGACCTACATGGAAAGACTCAAATCCCTGTCACTGTACTATGTATCTTACAGGCCGCCGAGAGGCAACTTGTGCCAGCCTACAGAGCAGTCTCTGACCCTGCCCTAATGGAAATCATATGGAACAAGTCACTTGCTCCAGGGATCTCAACCTAGCCTGTGGCATCAGCAGAACATGCTGGAGAGACAGATATGTCTCCCAGAGATTGACACGCCTCTGGAATAAACTCTCAATTCAGATGAAACAGAGCTCCTCAATGACCCTATTTAAGATCAACCTAGACAACTGGATAGGAGACTGTAAATTCACCCGGGGGGGGTGTCACTTTTGTCCTTCATGGACCGGGGTAGTCGGTATTGATCATAGACTCTCCCTGTAAATAAAGACCATATAAACATAGTTAAAGAACATGGGCATAACATGGCTAAGCTTGTAAAGGCCCTAGGGCTATTAGCCTAGTAACTTCCTATGAGAGCTTTATAATTGTTCGCAATAAGTGAATGCTTTTCTTCCTTCTTTAAATCTTTTGAAAGTTCAGTAGTAGTTAGGGTTAGGATTTTGTTTACATATATAGATTAGTGTGTTCACTGAGAACAAAACCTTTCCTCCAAAAATGGCTTCTGAATCAAATTGAATCAACAAATTGATTTGCTAGTTTTCTTTCCCAATTTTCCCAATAAAGGCGAACCTATACTGTGTACATTAGATGCAAGAGCTACAGCCACCTCCACAGCCTTTTTAAGAGGAGTGGCAACAAAGGACATTTTAGAAGCTGCTACATGGAGCTCTGTGCATACATTTTCCAAGCATTACAACCTGCCTTTATATTCCAGATCCAGAGCAGGGTTTGCTTCTGCAGTCCTGCAGGGCATTTTAGCTACACCATCTTTATCTTGTGCCTACCACCCCCAGGTTGGCTATGGTATTCAACCCATATGTCAGGACTGCAGTTGCATCCTTGAAGGGCATAGTACATTTTTGTACCTACCATAAATGTAGATGTCCGGTAGGTATGCAACTGCAGTCAGGTTTTCCCTCCCTCCTACCCCTCTGTGGTATTCTTTTGGGTTACTACCCCTCATTTTAGTTACCTGGGGTAATCTTTTATGGTGTATTTGTTTTTTATGTTGTTGTACTTGTCTGGAATTTTTTCTCTATTTTTAAAATTTAGCCTTCCTTAGAGGGCACCTGGCATCTGGGGCAAGAAACACTGAAGAAGATGGCGTCGGCTGACGCTTTTATACCCCAGGCGCTCTGACGTCGGGGAAGGGGCGACATCAGCCGACGACGCACCCAGACTTTGGAATCCGGCCGACCGAAGGGCTGCCTGAGGCAGGACAACCCATATGTCAGGACTGCAGTTGCATACCTATCGGACATCTACATTTATGGTAGGTACAAAACTGTACTGTCATGTTGTACTTCCAAACAGGTTCTGTGAATGTGTAATGAAACAGCATGTTCCATCACATGGAAGGTAACAGGGAGACTTCAAACAGTGCACTTATTTCTTTTGACTCCTCACCCCTCCAGCCCATTTACTGTGCCCTCCAGCAGACCATCATTTCTAAACTGCAGCACACTGCTGTAGAGGAACAGCTGGCAAGAATGGAGCGAAATAATAATTAAATATAGTGTCGCGTGATATTGCACTTTAACGGAGAGTATATTACTGAACATAATGAGATAGGAATGTTATAAGTCATTAGTACTTCAGTATTTTCCTTTGTGTTTTGCGTAATATTACATGAATTTTACAGTGGAGACCATACCAGCATACATAGTACAAACTCTTCAGAATTCTGTTTATTGTGAATATAAGATAAATAGAATAATGAAGTTTTAAAAGTTGGTATAAATGGATCACAATGTAGCAGTTGTGTGCAAAATATAACTGTTTCCATGTGAAATTTTGAAAATAAATTATTTTGTAATTAATTAAAAAAGAACATCCACTGTCTATTGATAAATAACATGGGATGGTTAACATGCATGTGAAATATCACCAGAAGAGATCTCTGTTTAATATCTCATCTGACATGGTATGTCAGGACTGCCACACCACACCCTCTTTTATTTTGCACAGCAATGTTAAACTGGAAAGTAATCCAAATGCCTAATACTCACAGCCTTTTTAACTTCTCGCATACTTTGGAAGAACGTTGCTATTTTCAGACCTAACTTACCCCTTCGCACAATATTCTGGATCCCACTCATCACATATGATTTTTGAAGCTGTGTAGTACACAGAAAACCACACTACATGCTGAATTTACTAATAGCAACAGTAACATAAAGAAACAGTGCACATCTTACATTTCTTTTTTTCAGAAGCAAAAATAAATTATTTTTTTGTGGTAGAATTTTGCAGGTTTGTTTAAAGTCTACAGAGTTTATACTCTGTCTTTAATAATGTGCTTATATTCTTTCATCATTTTTTCACTTTGATTTTTAATCTTATGTTTGAGTAGTCTCATTCCTACTGGAAATGGGAAGAGTTCTGTGGTATTTGGTATTCAAATATTATGCTAATTAGATGTCCACATTTGTAGATGGATGTTTGTTTTCAGTGTCTGCAGGTTTAGAGGCATGGTGAGTCTTAAACTCACATTGCCACAAATTCTGAATATTGCAAATACAGTTTCTCTCTTATTTAATGTAGCTTCCTGAGCAACGATGACATGTAATGTACTTTGTGATTTTCCATGAGCGGAAGCATCATTGTGAAGGATGGTCACAGTGTACATGACAGTGAGGCAATCCAGCTGTGTATTACCATGGTCAGCCACGAAATTTAACTTGGTGGTCACCCTTTGAAGTCAATGTATGATGCTAGATTGCAGGTAAATTCAGTGAAGTTTAGCAAAAACATAGGGACCACAGATGTTTGTGTGTTTGTTGGAGTGTGCGTGTGGGTGAATGGGTGAGTGTGTTTTTGAGTGTAACTGTGTGTGCTGGAGGGGGTCTGATGTTGAATGTGCGTGTGAACAGGTGAGTGTTTCTGAGTCTGAATGTGTTGTAGGGGGTCTGATGTTGAGTGTGTGTGTGTGTGTGGGGATGCCTGTCATACCTCCCAATGTCATTGCTCAAGAATTCTGGCCATTGCCAAAAATAATGGTGAGATAAATGGCCACAATCAGGGTAATTTTAAATATTACTTCTAATTTATTAAAAAGGTTAACAGAGTGGCAGTTTTTTATCAGTATGCATTTTCTAAACAATAAGAAGTATAAAACTCAACAGTTGGCATTCTTGATTGACTGTAATCTTCAGTGATTTACCAGAACATCTGTTTAGAACAAATATATGAGACAACATCAGGGGCATTCTGCATATTTCTACATGGCTGAGATTTAGTGTCTGTGCCAATGCAATGCATGTGCCACTGGAGGACACTGCTGCCACAATGTACTTTTAGCATGAGCTGTCAAAACATGCCATTATGTGGGGTATATTTACTTAAACAGTTTTGCTCACAGCACATACCACAGGAATGGTATCTATCGAGGGAAGGAGAATACATTCAAACAAACAGACTTTGTGCAGGCAGTGGAATGTACAAGGTAAACACAACTTGGTATGAAAACAAAACTATTTCTGCTATACCCACCATAATGAATAGAGAAATTCAACACATTCTTTCAGTTCACAAAATATAGTTTTATTAGGGTACACAGGAAACCAGAGGTTTGGCTACACTGGGGTGATGAGGATGGCTGCCTCAGGCGCTTGCTGTCAGGGGGCATAAGTGGTAGGTGCGGATCCTGTGGAAATGCAATACAGCATTGATCTCCGAAAATATGAGGACATCATTGTCAACATTGTATTCCTGGTCAGACTGACATGTTCTGTGACATTGTTACTGCATTCATGGTCAGACTGAAGTACTCCATCTGTGTTAATTTAACTGCAACAAGCAGCTTTTTATGACTGCAGGCAGAAGAGTTTTTTTGTGGATAATCAGGTTTGAGAAGAACTTTTTTTTTCTTTTGCTCTTCAACTCAGAGTTCAGAGGGGCACAACTGTACAGAGAACCAGATGAATCCGCTACAGCTCTACACTAAATAGTGATATAGACTGTTGTCAAATAAGCAGGTGAAGGAAAAAGAAATAAAACAAAATACCTTTTCTACTACAGACCAATAAAAAGGTAGACGGTCTCTCATATCAAGTTGGGAAGTGCTCTCTCTTTCTGGATTCCCTAGATTAGAAAAAATATCCAGGTTCCTTCAGGCATCTTCCACAGACTTTTCTTTCTTCAGCACTTCCACCAAAATTGCTGTCCCAGGCCCATGCTCTATTTATTTATTGCATTTTAATAACCAGGTAGGTGGACTGATTAACATGACCCAGGTTAGTTAAGGCAACAGTTTGCATTACATAATAAATTCAATCAAAAACAACATTAATCATTTATTATGTAAGTGGTGATGACTGAGCACAAGCTTACAAGCCTAACAAGACTGTGCAGGTGTACAGCAAATATGTTAAGTGAGCACAAAGCATCCACATAAAGGATGAGTTTACAGTGAAGATTACAGTTTAAAGTATATAATAAACATATACATTGAGATTTAGTCTGAGCCCATGATGACAATAACCATGCTAAATTAAGTTGGCAGAAACAGTAAGGATGTTGAAAGTGAATGCAGCAGAAACATTGTGCATCTCATATATGTTTTTGGTGAATATTTGAAATTGACTCTCCTTATTTATCAAAGAGATTCCTCTTCAACAGAGGTCAATGGTTCTAAACTCAGAGGGTTAAAGCCTTTCTCCTTGTATATCACTGTATTGAATAACTGCCTTCATTAACAAAATTCTGCAGAATTCTTCCTTACAGCATGTAGCTGACTGCCTTAAAGTGGCAACTTTATAATCATTGTGGTTTAATAGTTCTGTTTATAGAATTTACAGGAACAATTTTATTTAAAACACTATTTTATGCCACCTGTGCAACAACCTTGAGGTTTCTTTCTGATAAGAACCACCATACTATTACTATACATCTGTATATCTATCTCTATAGTCTACGCACACACACACACACACACACATATATATATATATATATATAGAGAGAGAGAGAGAGAGAAAAGTTGTGTAACTAAATTTACTGTAGCAGTAGATGTTTCAGTGATCAGTGCTGCAGTAACCTTAGCTATATGGGTTATATCCTGCAACGGATATAACAGCAGGCCACCTTCCAAAGCCTCAGAGCAACTTTCACATGCCCAAACTGTCATGCACCTTGAGCTGAGCTGATTAAAAGAAAGGTTTGGGTGCCAAGCCCTTCTAAGCTGCTTTCCTGCCAACAGAGAGAGGGAGACTGAGCCCTGAAAGAGCAATGCTAGGAAGAACAACAAATAAATAATCAGAACCTGATGTAAATAACACACCATTAAACAAGGAGAATGGAGGGAGGGAGTGAGTGGTTACTGCAGCTGTGATCATTTGAACATCTACTGTTAAGGTGAGTTCAACTTGTACAACTGTACTATGTTCATCTTACTGATCAGTACTGCAGTAGCCCCAACTATATGGGTAGATTATCCTAGCTTACTACATTTGGGAGGTGGAAGAAGAGTCCAGGATCCCCAGTAGAATGCTCATTGCAAAGCCTGATCTGCACCAAGAGAAGAAATCAAGCGCTTTTTAAAAGTATGTACAGAGGATCCAGATGAAGCTTCTAGAATCCAACCCTTTCCAAAAAGCCACAGTAATAGCCTTAAATAACCATACAGAAGTGGTCTGTTTTGACACAGGCTGCCTTTCTTGCCTTCACAAAAAATGAGCAATTGATCTGAAGATGTGAAAGATTCAGTTCTGTCAAGATAGTACCCGAGTTGTCTGTGGATATTCAAAGTATGGAATATCCTTTCTCCTTCATTAATTAAGGATAGTTGGACTTAAAGTAATGTCAGATACCTCTTTAGGCATAAAAGAAGGATTAGTTCTCAAAGAAAATTTGTCCCTGTGAAAAACTGAGTAGGATTGGCTCACCGTAATAACTTGCAACTCAGATGCCCTTCTTGCAGAAGGCAGAGCAATGAGTAAAACTGTTTTCCATGTTAAGAACCTTAAGTCAGCCAGGTTAGCTGGTTCAAATGGAGTGAGTGTTAGCTTCCCGAATGCAAAATTAAGATCCTGGGGGGGCCACTGGTTTTCTTGGAGGTCCCTAATGCAACCCCCCTTTCAAAACATTCTGTCATGAGAATGCATTGAAAGAGGAGGATCATCGGACATGTCCGATAAATGAATCTTGACAGAAGGGTAAGACAGGCCATAGGATAATAAGCCACACAAATATTGTAAAACCAGAGAACAAGTAGTCCTGAATGGGTGCTGATTATTTTGCTTGCTAACTTCTTCTTTCGGATGCTCCCATTAGGGGTCGCCACAGTGGATCATCTGCTTCCATTTCTTCCTGGCCTCTGCATCTTGCTCTGTCGCACCAACAACCTGCATGTTCTCTCTCACCACATCCATAAACCTTATCTTAGGCCTTCCTCTTTTCCTCTTACCTGGCAGCTTCATCCTTAGCATCTTTTTCCCAATATACTCTGCATCCCTCCTCAGCACATGTAAAAAACAACATAATTTTGCCTGTCTGGCTTTGTCTGCAAACCTTCCAACCTGGGGTGACCCTCTAATATACTTTTTCCTAATCCTCTCCACCCTCATCACATCCAGTGCAGATCTTAACATCTTTAACTCTGCCATGTCCAGCTCTGACTCCTGCCTTTTTGTCAATGCCACTGTCTCCAACCCATGTAACATAGCTGGTCTCACTACCCTCTTGTAGACCTTCCCTTTCACTCTTACTGGTACTGATTGGCCACAAATCACTCCTGACACACTTCTCTATCCACTCCATCCTGCCTGTACTCTCTTCTTCACCTCTCTTTCACACTCACCATTACTCTGAACTGTTGATCCCAAGTATTTAAACTCATCCACCTTCACCACCTCTACTCCCTGCATCCTCACCATTCCTCTATTCTCCCTCTCATTCACACATATATTCTGTCTTAGTCCTGCTGACCTTCATTCCTCTTCTCTCTAGAGCACATCTCCACCTCTCCAGGGTCATCTCCACCTGTTCCCTACACAATTTTGCTAGCATCAGCTAGAAATCCTTTTCCTTTTGCTAATATATGATTTTCTAGTTGTAGACTTTCTTGTCCTTATTAGTACCTGCTGTACATGCTCAGTAGACATGAGCCTAAAAAGAATTAAGATGCTACTATCCAGGATGTCATTTGAAGTTAATTAGTGTTGGAGTATATGAAGCACCCTTGTTCTTATGTGAGTCAATACAGTTTGTGAGGGAGCCATCATCAAATATAGAGAGAACTTCAGTTGTTTGGAGCAGGAGAGTCACCATAATGATCTTGGGGGGGGGGTTCCATTTGAATCTTCAATAGTAGTATCCTGGATATTAGTGGAAAGGGTGGAGAAGCATGCAGGCCCATTCCTGTCCAAGGAAAAGAAAAGGCACCTGTCTTCCAGGCCTTCTTGCATGGAGTCTTGGAGCAGAATTTTGCAAGTTGATTGTTCAGAGAGGATGCAACGTAGTCTACTTGAGGAATTCCCCAGAGATGGATCAAATCTTGGACCTCTCCTCTCCCCCCAATTGAGTTTCCATTCATGAGGGTCTGCCCTTGTCCTGCTCAATTTGTTTGCCACATAATTTTGCTCTGACAGATAGTAGGGTGCCTGTAGAGTGAGGCTGTGCTCTGAAGCTATATCCCAAGCTAAAATGGCTAGTCTGCAGAAGAAGTACAGTCTGGTTACCCCTTGTTTGTTGATGTACCACATGACTGTGGTATTGCCTGTAACAACTTGAAGAGGTCTCTGGAACCAAAGATGAGTCAGAGAGTTCAATGCCTTGATCAGACCAAAGACCTCTTTTATATTTATGTGCGTGTGCCTGCCCTTGATGTGCCACACAACCAGGCACTTTTATCCATCCTGAAACTGCTCCCCAAGCAAAGTCTGAGCCATCTATGGTGACTGATTTGTAACAGGGAGGTAGAAGGGAAGACCTGGATTTAGGGATATCTGTTGTCTCCGTCAAGTGATTTTTCTTCCGATATACCCCAGCACTGGAATCTGAAGAGACAAGTGATGCTGGTGCTGGGACCAAAGATACATAAGACACCACTATATATTTTTCATGTGGAGTCTTGACACAGGCATCATGTAAATCATAGATGCCATGAGACCCAAAATCCTGAAGTATTCCATCACAGTGACCAACTCTGTGTGGAAAACCCTAGAAATAGATCTATTTTCTCCTGTGTAAGAAAAGCTCTTTGAACTAAGGTGTCTAGTTGACATCTCAGTAACACAGACATGTGAGAAAGAGTCATGAAAGACTTTTGACTGTTCTCTTGGAATCCCAACTTGTGTAAGAGATCTTTCAACCAAGAGAGAGATTCCTGACACTTTAAAAAAGACTCTGCAAAAGTAAGCAGGTTGTCTAAATATGGAAAATGTGGACACCCTGCAGCCTGCAATGAGCTATAATTGGAGCTAGACACTTTGTGAACACTTGGTGCAGTGGATAGTCCAAATGGTAAGGCAGAAAACTGGTAATGTGATCCAAACACCCAAAAAAGTTAAGAAATGTGTGTAGTCTGGATGAATAAGAATGTGATGATAAGCATCTTTTAAAATGAAACTTAATTGAGGAGGAAGAAGAGGTAACAAGTTATGAAGTGACATCCTTTTCAATTTGGGCAGTATCACAAACAGGTTTAGGAAAGAAAGATCCAGGACTGGTCTCCAAGCATTTTCTTTCTTTGACACTAAAAACATCCTTGAATAAAACCCCTCTCCCACCTGGGAAGGGGAACTGTTTCTATCACTCCTTGGGAGAGTATTTGCTGAAGGACAGTAGGACAGTAGAAAATAAAAGACTGTGGTCTGGAGAATGAGGAATTACCCCCTGAAAATGAGGAATTTCCTCATATTATAATTTGTAACCTTCATGCATAATCTTCAAAACCCCCTTTGTCTGAAACTAGCTGTTGCCAAAGAGAAAAGTGGAGATTCAGACTTCCTGAAAAAAAAAAAATGGATATCAGGGTGGGAGGAGGAAACGTCTCTTAAATATTCTTTCTGATTTATTGGACTGTCCTTGGTTTTGGGAGGTTCCAGAGATGATCTTTGAACCCCTTGCAATTTCTTTTTAAATG
Source organism: Protopterus annectens (assembly GCF_019279795.1). Classification (NCBI taxonomy): domain Eukaryota; kingdom Metazoa; phylum Chordata; order Ceratodontiformes; family Protopteridae; genus Protopterus; species Protopterus annectens. Next base: position 36,679,502 of record NC_056730.1, read on the forward strand.
TCCATTTTCCTGCATTTTGTTGAGAGTATTTATTTTATTTCTTTCCAAAACTGGATGAGGAATTAAAGAATCCCTTGGAAAATTTAAAAAAGGCGGGCTGAAAAATCTTGAGATTTCCGTATTACCCCTTTCAACACACTTTTTGATCCTATTTGCAGCAGGGGGGCAAAAACGAAATATCTATCCAAAGGAGAATTTCAAATATTTTTAACAACATCTATGAGGTTCTGAGAAAGTAACCATGCAAACTTCCTCAAAAGAGTTCCAGTGGCCATACCCCTTGAAGTATCAACAGAATTATACACACCCACTATACAATATGTAGTGACTTTAAAGCAGATTCTTCCTTACAAGTGGAAAATGCAGACAAAATATTCCTCATGTTCAGTTAGTCAGGACAAACCTTAGCACATGTGCCTGACAGTTAAGATTCTGAAAGTCAAAAAGTTGCAGAAGGATACTTATATCTTCCCATCCTTATCATAATAGTACAATTAGAATTAACAAAGTGTTGGGCAGCAGAAGGAGTAACTAAAGCTATAGTTAATTGTTGGATCAGGTTTGGGAAGAGTGTATAAAAACTTAAAAGACTGAGGAACTTTATACATCCTATCTGAAATTTTTGATAGCAGCTGGCTGATTGTCAGGAAAATTGCAGGCAGTAACACACAAGTTCTCCAAAGCTGACAGAACTGAAGAAGTCGGTACAGATTCTGAAAATTCCTTCTCTAGCAGTTCATAGTGTTTTCTTAGCAATTAAGAACACTGGCAGATTCTAGAAACAGTATCAAAGAAAGACAACCCCCACAGGGAGAGTCAGAAACTGAGAGCTCCTTCGAGGCTGAATCAGAGGTCTTAGGAGAAAACCCTGTATCTGTCCCTTCATCCTCTTGTCCATATTCAGAAAGTAGAATCCCTTCAGTAAAGGAGGTATCCCTCTTTCTTTACCAGAAACTACTTTACAAGATGGATCAATAGCCTGAATTAAAACATAAACCAGACCCAGTAAACTACTCCTATTTAAGGAAATTTGAGGAGTAGATACATGTTAGGTTTTTTGTTTCTTTTTGACAAGAAAAGTGAGACAAACAGTGCTATTACGGCAACAGCAGCTTTCCCAGGGATGATCACAATCTGACAAAACAGAGAAGCCTTCTCTTTTCCCTCTCTGAGGACTGACTAAAGTGGATCTCCCTTGCCAACTATGAGGGCTATAACAGCCACAGAGGACTTGGCTAATCCCAGTCCATAGTGGCTGTAGGTGCTACACCAGAGGGATTCAGGGTAAAATAATGAGTGATTTAAGGTACAACTAATGGTCACAGCAGAGTCACCCACCTGCAGCTGAGGCAAATTACTAGCCTGCTGTGATTCATAGGTGTGTAATAGACTGAAGAGCACTAGCACCTTTATAAACTTAGCTGTGCAACCAAAATGTGACCGACAACTTTGATGTTTTAGACATTTTTAAAGGGGGTGATTTTTGGCTTTGACATAAATTACTGACTATCTTTGTCAAGAAGATAGATGGCAGACACGGGGTGAATTTATGATTTCCCAGCCACTGGAAGGGACTTTGCTTCACATAGATGGGGAGCATGTTCCAGACAATGGGAATTCTCTGAGCTACACATCTTTCTGTCAAACATGTCCTATTTGTCACAATCAAAATTCAAGTATTTGGATCTAGTAGGTCTAATGCTGCTTGTTTTGTGGATGTGCAAAAGGGTCATCAGAGCTGGGTCCAAAGATGCTTTGTATGTCAGGCATAGGGCTTCTGTCAGTAGTCTGTATGAGACCAAGTATAGAGATAGGGCTCTGAGGCAATGGCCCCAAGATGCTATGCCCTTGCTTATAAGCTGAGCAACATAGAATTTCTTACTACCTGGGATGAATGTTGGTCAAAGGCTAGGTTACTACATGAATTCTCTGATCTCTAACTAGTGAGTCAACTCTTAGGGTTGTTTTATCGATGGTGTATTTCTTGGGATGGTTGCCTTCCATAAAGGTACTACAGTGCAATTTCTTGGAATTGAATTTTAAGCCGTGACTTTAGCACTAGTCATTTGCCTGTGTTAGACCTCCCTGTAGGGGGTTTTCATCTTGGTGACATTCTGTGACTGCTCCCAACTTGCAATCATCTGCAAACTTGGTCAACCTGAGGCCTTTGACATTGACTTTGACCTTCACCTTTGAAAAGTAGATGTCAAAGAGAAGTGGACCCAGCGTGGAGCCCTGAGGGACCTTACTGGTGACCAGCCTCTTTGTGGAGGTGGCCCCACTGATTGTAACCACTGATTGTAACCTCCTGGGTTCTATCTGTGAGCCAATTGGCTAGCCAGCACATTATAAAGGGGTGTATGTCTAGTTCCATGAGTTTTTTAACAATGCCTGCTTCGGGTATTGTATCAAATGCCTTAGCCAGATTAAAGTAGGCAGTATGTACCACTTTATCCTGATTCATTGCCTTGGTGACCTTTTCAAAGAAGTTCACAGGTTCATTAAGCATGACCTTCCTTTGTCAGATCCAAATTGGGATGGATCCAGTGTCTGGAGGTCTCCTATATCTTTGTTGATTATTTCCATGGCTTTGCAAATAAGACTAGTCAGACTAATGGGTCAGTATTTTATGGATCTGCTAATGGTCCTCCCTTATGAAGGGGGGTGACACTTGCAGTCATCCATTTTTGTGGCACAAAGCTACGTTTGAGGCTATAGTGACTCCTGTAACTTCAATAAGTCATTTTTTAGACTATTCAGGAGGCATCTCGGGATGTTATCAGGCCCATTGAGGTTATGTTCTTGACTTTCGCAAGCATAGCCAGGACATGCTCTTGCAATTTAGTTGGAGGGATTATGTTTGAGGGTATTTCTTGGGGGTAGTGGCTGGGAGTGAATGGGTATAAAGTTGGAACTGAATTTGTCAGCCAACAATTTTACTGTGTCACCAGGCTCAGTAAACGTGGCAACATTAGCCATCAATTCAGCACAATGCTGTGTGCTGTCCTGAGGTGTCTGATATAGCTGAAGATGGCGGCGTTATTGTCTTTTGCCTGGGAGGCTATCTTAACCTCAAAGTTGGCTTTATTTATCTTAATAGCTTGTTTAGTTTGAGTGAATTCTTCTGTTTATGGTAGTTAAGCTTCCTGATTTTTTTCTTTTGTTGTGTATCCTGTTTAATTTAGGATGCCATCAGTGCCATTAGTTTTTGAAGTTATGGGCTTCTGGTAGATACAGCAACCTCTGTGCAGCCATTGACATGGTTGTTCAGAGTTTCTATGATTAATTCTGCATAGGCTCCTGTGTTCTCTGGGTTCAGGGGGGCATTGAATTTTAATAAATTATCACTTAATATATGGTAGTTTACCTTGGAATAGTTCTTGACAATTACTAAGTTTACTGAGTTGATTTTGATTTCAAAGTAGACGGCTTTATGGTCAGACCTTTCCAGTGGTGGGCATGACACTGTGGACGGGATACAGAGTAGGGAGACATATAGCTAGTTAAGATGTGGTATGGAATTTTATCTACAGGTATCTGCACATGGAGAAATTCCTGCGCATCATCCTGTTTAACCAACCTAGATGTATGCTTGTTATTGCTGTATATTGAGACACCTCCATCTTTAGCCCTGTTTGTGCAGCTACTGGTCTAAAAGTATGAAAGGTGTTGAAACCTTGTACTTCCGTGGTACTCTCTGTAGCTTTAAACCATGTCTTGGTGACTGCATAGATGTCTCTGTTCTGGAGGGTTAGATGGTCTTGGAGAGTGTATATTTTTGTCGAGGCTGCTGGCATTGGGTAACACCTTGAGGTTCATTTGATCTGATTTTCCTATGTGTGTAGGTTTTGCAATTTGGCATTACCTAAAAAAAAGGCACTATGGGAATGGATAAAGATTTAGGCAGTATTCAAAAGCTTTGAGTGGACAGGTGCAGACCATCCTTGGCAAAGCAGTGTGGTCTATTAACCATGTTCTCCCATGCTGACCAGCATTGGATCCCCTTAGAATAACACCAGAAACTCAGCAAATTGTTAAAATCCATCATCTTTTGTTCGTATAGTCACATTATCCTCAGTAATGGTAATGTGCTGCTCCATGCATTGTGACATCATCCTCAGTAAAGGTAATATGCCGCTCAATGCTAGGCTCATACCAGCCTGAGACACGTAGTCTGAGAGCTCCTTAATGTCTCTCTTCATATAGCTCAGTGAAGATATGTCTCAGGTCATTTATACCTGCATGGACTATGATTGGATCATACTGGTACCTGTGATGTAATGGTTTGGGTGTGCATAATTTGGCGGTTCATGAGTCCAGGTAGGCAACTAACTGTTATCTTCTTTTCGTTCAGCCTGGTTAGAGGGGCCTCAGTAAGTCTTGCAATGGAATCACTATGACTAAAGTTCTGGGAAGTGTGTTTGCTTGCCTTAAGGGCTTTATTTTTGAATCTTCATTTAGTATGACTGTATATGTTCTGTTAGCTGATGTTTTTGCTAAATGCTTTTGTGTTTACTGAGGAATAGCTTTGCCAAGAGGCAATTTAGATATTCGTTCTTAGGAGCATTGTATTTAAGTGCCTCATCATACATTGGTCTGTGTGTGTGTTAGACATTATTTATGTTTTGACAACCTGATGTGTGCTTTTACAGTATCTGTTACTTTAAGGATTAAGTGGTTGTCGATAAACATGAGACAATTTCTACATTGTCTCAAGATACCCACATCCACCTACCCACAACCACCAGGCTGACTACAGATAGGTTAGGAAATTGAATATCCATGCTGTGCAGTCCTTTAATTGATTAGCTACATGGGGATGGTGTACTGTGGGTTTACAAAAGGCTATTGAGGGTGTTTGAATGGGGCAAACTAATACTGGTACTTTACTGGGTCAGAATAGACTAAAAAAAATCCTAACTTTTACTAGATTTGGTGGCTATAAAATACTAAGTTATACAAAATCTTATGGTATTGCTAGTGGCGGCTGGTGACTTCAAATCAAAGGGGGGCTGCAGGAGATAGCTGAATGGGTGGGGTCAATGGGAAGGGGTGTGACCAACTAGAAAGGGAAGAAGCTATGCTCAAAACTACAAAAAAACTAACTTTAATTAGATATGCTGCCCTGGGTGCCAAACCCTCATTATGAGAGTCCAATCAAGACTAATGAAGTGTAAAAGAATAAAAATATTTCAATGCATTGGCTGCATGACAGCTTACTTAATATCTAGATGGAAACAAAAAGGTTGTGAGGCATGAAAAAATAAATTACTTTTTAAATACATTACTGAAATGCCAGTCAAAATCAAGTATAAGAAAAACAAGCAGCACTCAACTCAAACCGCTTCTCCTTGCACTGCAGTTCTAATTATAATTTATATTCAGCTTTATTAAAGTACTAAGTAACATGCTGAAAGTAGCAATCTTTGTGATGTCTCCACTTGTAAAAATGTTTCTTATCCAAAAAAGACCTGCTGCCCGACAACTATCTACTTGTTTCATGGGGAAAATATGATCAAAGTAAAAATGAAAAGCAAACAAGAAACAAGCTCAAAATACATTGCTTAAAGGATTACTGTACAGGTTATGGACCACACATGGCATTCTGTTTAGTTTACGGGTAAAGCCCTCAGAGATCACTGGAAGTCTCCAACAAGTGTAATGATCTTCTTAAAATAATGGAATCCTGTCCTTTATTACAAATGCTGTCATATGCATTTCAATACCCAACGCTTATACATTATCTAGTTAAGTATTCTCTGCATGGCAACAACAGAAAGGCTTCAATGTTGGCAATTCTTTAACAGTATGCTTATTAAAGCTTACTTACATGTTATGATCTCAGACAAGCTTACCTGATAGTCATTAAAGCATTGCTACTTAAAACACAGAGCAACAGGCACTTTGAGTAATAAGCATAAATCAACAGTACAAAAATATGACAGAAACCAGACCATTCTGCAAAATCAAGAACAGATGAAAAGCCACTGTAGTACTTGTGTCTACCTTGAATGGGGGGGATACTCTGCACATTTACACTGCATAACTGCTCCTTGCTTTGCTTGGACACATCTAGAGTCACTACATGGGGGAGTGGGGTGCAACAAGTATGTCACAATTTGAAATGTCTCTGGCCGACGGTGATGGTCCTGACACATTTCTCATACCTCTCACCCTCATAGCAAGAAATCTGGGCAAAGCCATACATAGAAGTGGGACAAAGGCCCAAAAATAAGGACAATTTTTAAATATTGCTCTTATAAAGATAATAGAATAGTAGGTCTTGCATTAGTATGTATTTTCTGAAGGATATGAAATCTGAAACTCAAATGTCTGTCATAGATTCATAGAATTCATAGATTAGTACTAGGCTAAGTGCCCTTGCGAGCCATTGTAAGCCTAGCCAATTAGTCCTTGTGAGACTCAAACCCTGCACCTTGTGTTTGTAAGGCAAACACCTTAACCATTAGGCCATCCTCCCAACCCAATAATGTCATTATTTTCTAACTTCAGTCTTTAATGATTTGTCACTAATTTGCCAAAAAAACACAATTTTATGAAAAATGGACCAAAAATGTGATGCAAAAATATAAAATAGCCACACAATACAGCTGGGAACCTGTCAAAGAAGAGACACTTTTTTAATATTAGTACTGCTAACTTGTGCAGCTGACAAAATAAAAGATTTTACATGCATTTCTGAAATAAAAGTAATCTATAACTCTGATTATTACAGTTATTTCTTACTTGTAAACCCTCCATGTTTTCTTCCAAAATTGCTATTTTGCGGAGGGATTATTAGGGGAAGAGCAACATTTTGAGCCAAATTCGGGGATAGTTGAGAGGTTTGGCTATGCCTAATTCTATAAAGCAATTTATTTGCATGTACCTCTCAACCTGTTAATGCAATAAATCTGGACAAGGCCAAATATATTGGGGGAACATATAAACAGTACTAAAAATTGCTCTTGTATAAACTGAGACAGTTGATAGAATAACAGGTCTTACTTTAGCATGCATTTTTCTGAAGGTTATGAAGTCTGAAACTCAGTGTGTCATTATTTAGTGACTTAATTCCTATATGATTTTCCAGAAACCTACAAATGTTATGAGGAACACAGCAAAAATCTATTCATTATGTGAAAATCTGGACAGTTGGGAGGTATAGTTCAGCTGGGGCTGTCTAAGTTTGCCGCCCTTCCCCCTCACAAAACCATGGTCGAATGGAGCCTCCCTGCAGCCATTCCAATGATCCATTACTTGGCTATTTCACTCCATTTACCATAAACACTAATGTGCATACTGCTTTACTTCTATGATGATTTGGATTTCATTTGAAAGTTTTATTTTGCATTTTACAGCACAAACACTAAGACATCTGCTAAACAAAGCAATGCAGTCTCACAATGAAAACAGGCTTAGCATTAAAAACGCCTCTGCCCTTGAAACTCACTTTCAATGAAACAGCATTGAAACCCACATTTAAAGAAAATACATTTTGCCAGTGGCAGATAAAGATTAACTTTGGGCTGTTTTTAAATCATAGGCCCCTTGCACATGAAACATACATGTGCTCTTTGATACACCTTCCTGATTGTACTAAATTATATTCCTTGTACAATACAATACAATACAATACAGTTGTTAGACGGCATTTTAAATTTGTTTTGAACATTTTTCCAGTAAACAATGAAACAAAATACATGCACCAATGACAAAACTACCCAATTCAGAACATTTCCATCATAAAAGTGTACTCAACCTTCTACAGTCCACCAGTATCAGTAAATATGCACAATCTCTGAAGTAGTAAAAGTCATCTAAATAATTCCACATTAAAGAAATCTGTAACAATGAAGTGGTTGCTGCCAGCAAACAACTTTATATGTCATTGTTTATTCATCTACAAATAAAGTGCCTGTTGCCCTTGAGGAATAAATTGCCTATATTGCATGCATTAAACAAAATGATAAGCTAGTAATATCGCAATAGGGACTGTATGGCAAACTGATAACAGGTTCATAGTTACTAGTCTAGGTATCTTTGCCAAAAAGGACTGCAGCCTCCACCCACTTTACAGTATCAGCAATGCATCTATTTACTGTGGGAGTAGAACCCACAGCCTTCTGCATCAAAAGCAAGTACACTACCTGTTGTGCTATTAACAATGCAAGCAGCACTAAAGTTTTGTTCCCCTGCAGCTCTCAGCTCCTTGTAAAATCTACTTGACACGCAGTTGTATCTCTGAACTTTGCAACACAAGAAATCTGGAAAAAGCCGAAATTTATTGGGGGGGGGGGACAAAAGCCCAAAAACCAGGGACACATTTTAAACATTGCTTGTATAATGTTGGAAAGTTGCTAGAATAAAATGCTGTGTTACCACCATACATTTCACTGCCACGTCTTTAACCCAGGGGACCCTGTGCAAAACAGTCAGAGAAACATACCACTATGCCAAATCAGCTGTTTTGTGAAAGAGAGGAAGACAAACTTAAATGGCTGCTATTTAGTGAATTCAGTTCTCACCATAGCTGTCAACCTCTTGGCACAAAACACCTGAACAAAGCCAATAATGGGGGAATACAGCCCCCAAACATATTCAGTGAATTCAGTTCTCACTATAGCTCTCAACCTCTTAGCAAAAAACACGTGGACACAGCCAGTAATGGGGGGGGGGATACAGCCCCTAAACATTCAATGAATTCAGTTCTCACCATAGAAAACTCTCAAACTTAGCACAAAATACCTGGACAAAGCCAATAATGGGGGGAATACAGTCCCAAAAATAGGGACACATTTCAAATATCCATGTTATAAACTTAGACGACTGCTAGAACAGTTTTGTCTTACCATGTACTTTCTGAAGAATATGAAGTCTGAAATTCAAATGCCTGTTATTTTTAAACATTTAACCAGGAAACTAGTCTAACGCTAGAACAGTTTTGTGTTACCATGTACTTTCTGAAGAATACGAAGTCTGAAATTCAAATCCCTGTTATTTTTAAACATTTAACCAGGAAACTAGTCTGACTTGGAACAAAAGACAATTTTCAGCAGAGCAGGGAGAAATGCCAGACACATCTTTGTAAGATGGGAGGACATGCAGACACCACACAGAAGGCACCCCAGCCAAGAATCAAACCAGAGAACCTGTAGCTGTTAGGCAGCAATGCTACCAGTGCACCACTGCACTACAGACTTTGCAAGGAAAAATGTAGACACAAAAACCACAGATTTTATGAGGAACAGAACAAATTTGAGGGAAAAATCTGAAAATTGTTTTAGAAATGGTGGTGGATAGGGAATTCAGGTCCTTGCCACCTGCATCCAAGGTACAGGGTTCAAGCCTGAGTATCTCTACCCAACACCATTTTTTCTCTCTAGCCACCAGTATATAGTAACTGGGGCATTTCACACACACACACGCTGTAAATAAATGTCCTAGTTATGAAGCCTTCATCTACCCGTTTCATGAATGAAACAAAGCACACAATCCAGAGAGCGACCAAACACCTACCTGAAGCAGTAATCCAGGAATGAAGCCAAGCCCGCGCAATGAATGTCCCATGAGAGCAGCAGCAGCAGCTCACCCCTCATTGGTTCTGCCTGCAGCCGAAGCAGTCTGGAGCTCCTCTTCTGTGCAGTCTTCACCGCACAGATTCCTGGGTATCTCACAGCAATGATTGCTGGGTACCTCTCTGTCTCTATCTGGACTGCTGATAAAGGCAGTTTGAGTTCTTCTAATGCCGGGGCTCGTGAATTTTTTTTTTCCATTTTTGTTTTCCAGTTTTAAAGATTTTTCTTTTGTATTTTGTAGGTGGGAGGGCTGCAGTCCAATAGCACGAGCCGCCCCTGGGTATTGCCACTCGACGGATGAATTAGCTGCTCTAAGCTTGTTGGCACACAAGATACTTGCTCTATACTTACTGTTTTACAGGGTACACTTTTATGGACTGTTATATAGGGAAAGTTTGCTTTCTACGTGTTTGTTTCTTTACAGGGTACTGCTAACTACAAGACAACTGGTTATAAATTCCTTACAGAGGTGTTTTCAAGGCAAATAGTCTTAACAGTCCAACAGTGAGAGAAAAAACACTTTTTCAGTTCAAAAAATCATAATAAATGCATACATAAATCAAGTTGTCAGCAGTGATTAATTAATATGTTAACTGTTATTTATCAAAGTAAAGTGCATATCTTTGCCTGGATGTGGAAATGAGCACAGAGCTACGCACACATGCCAAATTTATACTAGCAATGAATGCAGAAAACTGATTACAGAGCTCTCTGGCCAATAAAATGACTACACTAGGAGTCCTTTAGAGCAGTGGTTTTCAGTCTTTTTACACTTGGGGACAGGTGAAAATAGGAGAATTATTTCGGAGACTGCTAAGCAAGCAATGTCCAACAGGGTGAGTATTACTGTGGAAATAACGTCTGCCCAAGGGTATTCTGAGGCCTGACGCCATAGGTGGGGGGGCCTGTACTCCTCTGGGAAGGGGTTATTTCCACAATAACACACACTGGAGGGCATTATTGTGCTTAGAGAATGGGCTGTCTGTAAAACTATTGTGCATTAATTACTTATTTTTTTATTATTGTTTTTTTATATATATTTTTCATGTAAAATAGTTCCTCTACCTAAGTAGGGTTGCCAACTTTTCATTTCAAAAATGCTTGTAATTTTGGTACCCAATATGCAAAATACATAACCTCCATGACTATCTGTATTGTCTTTTCTAAAGTTAGGTTAACTTCAAGCTCTAACTTTTGAGACACTTTATCATCCAGCCCAATCCTGTCCCTTAGTTGTTCACCTTGTGCTGTTAGAACCCATAATTTTTCTGTGAGTACATACAGTCATCTGTCAAACACTTCACAATCATCTGTAATTTACTCAAGCAATAATGCCCAACATAATGGTGTGTGTTATTGTGTAAATAACGCCCACCAAGGGGTGTTCTTGTACTAACTCTCTTTAAAATGGTTGTCTCAGTGTATTGCTTCACAAGTTGCATTCAGACTACTATTCTTAACTTATGGGCTTTCTCACCTGAGGACCGTGGTCCATCATACCCTGATTTTCTAGCAGTCATTCTCACTATTTGTATAAGTGCACACTATGCTGGAAAAGCATATATACTAACAGGGATCTGAATGAGTTTTCCATAAAACCTGGGTTGTAGGCTAAAGATCGTAGGTAGCTGGGAAAGTAAGATGATCTTGGAAATTAATCTATTAGGACTTGCCTTTTTTCAGAAATCCGTCTATTAATGGACTTTTTTTTCCTTAGAAATTGATCTGTTGAAATGCCAACTTGAGCAGAATGATTTCTGAATAACACCACTGATGTGTAAATAGATGTGCACTTTTTTACAGGATCACAGGAGGTTACTAGGCTATTGGCCATGAGGCCTTTATAAGCCTAGCCAAGAGTTTAACCCATGTTTAGATGTCAGCACCCAGAGCCTCTGTCCAGCAGGGCCACAGGTTGAATCCCACGAGTCTATTTACTGTTTTCAATCCAGTTATCCAGGTTGTGCTTAAAAAGGGATAATGAAGTACTCTACTTGATGTGGAGAGGGAGTCTATTCCCCAGATGGGGGGAGTCTCTGGGTCACTAATCTGTCCTGCCAACAAATCCTATTGATATCACAGACCAGGTTGAGGTTGCGCATACGGGTTGCTCAAGTGGAGCTTGACTTGCGGATATGCAGCAGTCCCATCAAGGTGGGGTCTGAGATTGCTTTGTATGCCAGACAGAGGTCAACTCTGAGAAGTCTGTATGAAACTGAGCAGAAGGACAGGGCTTCTAGCCTACCTGTGTAGGGTAGGTGTTTGAGGCCCTGGATTCTGCTGATGATGAACCTCTGTGGTCTCTCCAACTGTTGCATGCGCTTTGCGAGGTACATGCCAAAGGGGACATTGTACTCAATAATTGGCCATATAAGGGAAGAATGCAGGGATATTATGACCTCCTTGTCCCTGGATGAGATACCCTTACTTATGAGATGGGCCATGTAAAAAGCTTTCCGTGCAATGGAAGCAACATGGTGGTCAAAACTCAGGTTGCTATCAAAGCGGGTGCCCAAATCCCTCACTACTGATTCTGTACTTAGGATGTTATTAGTGTGATACTATGTGGGTACGTCACTCTCCCCAAATGGGATAATGATGCATTTTTTTGGCATTCAGCTTGAGTCCATGTTTCTGGCACCAGTCATTTGTTTGGGTGAGACCCACTTGGGGAATTGATGACTGTGCCCAGCTTGCAGTCATCTGCAAACTTGGTCAGCCATAGCCCACTGGTTTTGGCCTGCACCTCAGAGAAGTATATCCTGAATAACAGAAGGCCCCAAGACCAATCCTTGGGGAATGCCACTCATTACGGGTCTACTGCTTGAGGTGGCTTCCCCTATTTTGATTAGGTGTGTTCTGTCAGTGAGCCAGTTTGGCACCCATCTGGTAACATATGGATTGATGCCTAGATGAGAGAGTTCATCTACTATGCCTGAGTGGGGAATAGTGTCGGAAGGTTTTGGCCAGGTCAAGGTAGGTGGTGTGCCTTCCTCTCATCCTTGGCTTTGGTGACTGTCTCAAAGAAGTTGACCAGATTTAACAGACATGGCCTCTCCTTGACAAAGCCAAATTGTGTGGGGTTGAGTGTTTGGAGGTTGCCAATGTCCCTGTTAATGAGGTCCATGATAATCCATTCCATGGTCTTGCAGATCAGGCTGGTTAGGCTGATGGGTCAATAATTTCCTGGATCAGTGGATGCTCCACCTTTGTGTAAAGGGATGACAGTGGCTGTCCTCCACTCAGCTTGGACAAAGTTGGTACTCAGGCTTTGGTTGAATAGAGTGCCTAATGGTGCTGCAAGTTCATGCCTGAGTTCATGTAGGATGCAACCTGGGATTATCTGGTCTCATGGAGGCTGTATTTTTTGCCTTTGAGAGGGCAGTGATGACCTGTTCCCTAGAGATAAGGGGTAAGGAGGTAGGTACTGGGGATGTCCTGATTTACTGATGGGGGGCAGAGGGGAGAAGTTTTTACTGAATCTGTCAGCCAGTAGATTGGCTATATCTACAGCATTTTTGTATGTAGTGTCCTTGACCACCAGTTCTGAACAGATCTGAGTGCTTCCTTTGAGATGGTGGACATATGTGAAGACTTTATGATTGCCTCTAGTAGATGTGGCCAATTTGGGCTCAAAGTTGGCTTTAGAGGTTTTTACTAAGGAGAGATTGCTTCCAATTGGGCACCTGTTCCTTCTTGGTCCTGGACAGCATTTTTTCCTTTTGTTATATAGTTTATTTATTGCAGATGTCCACCAGACAGCTTTACTTTTCCTTGCAGAGAATGATTTTGTGCTCAAGTATTCCTGATTCCATGCATCTATATAACTGGTTGTATAGTACTTCAGTATAGATTTGGACATTGGTGCCAGTTCCTACAGTGGGGAAGGGGGACTGTGAAGCTGTTTATACCATCCCTCAGGAGATTGTAATCAGCTTTGGAGAAGTTTTTTTGTTTGACCCTAGCTGGGGGGGTCAGGGGGTCAGGGGAGATGGTGTCTTTGAAAGTGACTACTTTATGGTTGGATTTTATCAGGGAGGATGATACTGTAGGGGGTGCTGCAGTGGTTACTCATGTTGGTTAATACCAAGTCCAAGATATTATCACCTCTTGTGGGGGTATTGACTAGCTGTTCCAAGGCATTTGCATTTATAAAATCAAGGAATCTTTGGGCAGTTGTGTTCTGACATGAGTAGTTTTTCCAATCTATGGTGGGGTAATTAAAGTCACCCAGGATTAGGGTAAAGGGTTGAATCCTGATAGATTTGAAGAGGTCCAGATAGGATAAAAGTGACAATAAAAAAGACATCTCTTATTTATGATGTAGGTAATTTCTGCCATGTCTATAAACTGTTCAGGTTCCAGTCTTTTGACCTATTATATGAGAAAGAATAATGTCCTTGGACAACTAATAACTTATTTGGAAAAATAAAAGCCACCATAAAGACTAATTGGCTTATTACTGTATTTTATGCAAAGGAAGCAAGCGTCAGGCCTCTACACCCCTGGAAGGGCATTATTTACACAGTAACACACATCCTGGATGGCATTATATTGCTTGGAGAATGGGCTCTCTGTAATTTGTTGTGTTTTACTTATTTTTTTTATTGCTATGTTTTTTGTTTTTTTTTTTTTATATTTTTTGATGTAAAATAGTTCCTCCAACTAACATTTCAAACTTGCTGTAGTAGATGCAAATGGTGTTGGTGGAAGCATTTTACATCTAAAATATGCCACTTTAAAAAATATTCAGGTATTTACTTTTTGGTCCCTTACTCCTAAAACATTTGGTTTGTTGCCAGTCACTGAAGATTGAAGTTACTAACTAATGACATGCATTTGAGTTTAGACTTTTATTTCCTTCAGAATATTCATGCTAACACAACTTTTGTTTAAGCAAATTTGAAATTTTATAAGAGCCATAATTAAGATCTGTTTCTATTTTTGAGCCTTTGTTTCCCCTTTGCTTTAGGCTTTATCCAGATTTCTTCAGCTGAAAGGTCCAGAGGCATAGCTCTCAACATCTAAGCACAACAAATCTGGACAAAGCCAAAATTAATTGGGTGGGGGACAAAGCCCAAAACAATAGGGATACATTTTAAATATTGCTCTTATAAACTTAGAAAGTTGCTAGAATAGAAGGTCTTGTATTTCCATGCATTTCCTGAAGGATATAAAGTTGTTGTTTGTCTTTCAGCTTTTCCCGGTTAGGGGTCGCCACAGCAGAACTCCGGTCTGCTAATGATTGGCAGTAGATTTTCACGAACGCCGAGGTGCCAGCTCGATGTCCAACCTTCAACGAAGGCACGCCCATTTATGCATGTCTTTTGAACGCCACCCAACTGCGGGGAGGACATGCAGACTCCACACAGATACTATGAAACTCAAATGCCTGTCATTATTTAGTGAAGTCAATCCTCAATGATTTGTCACAAAAATTCAGAAAATCACAAATTTTATGACGAACAGAGCAAAAATTTGAGGCGAAAATCTGGACAGTTGAGAGGTATGAAGGAGTCATTACTAGGTACATTGCGGGTGCTTCGAAGAGCACTTCTGGCTGACATCAAAGACTGAACCAATACTAATTTCATGAACTTTAATCATACTTTGACTTAGGAATGGGGGTCCATTCCCATCATGGTATTAGAAACCCAAAAGATTTGGAGAAATTAAAAGGGATAAACCACATCTGTTTAACAAAACAGCCCACTATTACCTTGAAGACTGATGGCAAAAGACAAGTTTGGAGGTCAAGAAGATGAGAGAGAATAGAAATACTTTTGGGAATAATTGAGTTGTAGCAAGAGTAAGATCTGTTCAGTGTAAGTCTAGGTTATAGAGTCAGTATGATTATCACTACGTGGGAAAACATCAAGTAGGCCGGTTGTAATAGAAAGATACAGGGTGAAAAGATGGTAAGTAGCTTTAAGAGAATGTTATACAGGATAAGAAGGATTTTAGTGAAGAAAAGTACATAAAAACAAAAGCACAGATTTGGAAGAGGCCCTGTTATTCAGCAGTTCTCCAAAGAATAAAGACAAATTGTATCATAAAGTATCAGTGAAGAGAATCCAGGCTTATAAATGCCCTTGGGCAGATAGCCTAGTATGAACCTATGAACCTATGAACCTATCTGTTGAAATGCCAACTTGAGCAGAATGATTTCTGAATAACACCACTGACATGTAAACAGATGTGCACTTTTTTACAGGATCATAGGAGGTTACTAGGCTATTGGCCCTGAGGCCCTTATAAGCCAAGAGTGTAGCCCATGTTTAGATAAGTCAGCACCCAGAGCCTCTGTCCAGCAGGGCCACAGGTTGAATCCCAGGAGTCTATTTACTGTTTTGAATCCAGTTATCCAGGTTGTGCTTAAAAAGGGATAATGAAGTACTCTACTTGATGTGGAGAGGGAGTCTATTCCCTAGATGGGGGGAGTCTCTGGGTCACAAATCTGTCCTGCCAACAAATCCTATTGATATCACAGACCAGGTTGAGGTTGCGCATACGGGTTGCTCAAGTGGAACTTGACTTGCGGATATGCAGCAGTCCCATCAAGGCGGGGTCTGAGATTGCTTTGTATGCCAGACAGAGGTCAACTCTGAGGAGTCTGTATGAAACTGAGCAGAAGGACAGGGCTTGTAGCCTATCTGTGTATGGTAGGTGTTTGAGGCCCTGGATTCTGCTGATGATGAACCTCTGTGGTCTCTCCAACTGTTGCATGTGCTTTGCGAGGTACATACCGAAGGGGACATTGTACTCAATAATTGGCCGTATAAGGGAAGAATGCAGTGATGTTATGACCTCCTTGTCCCTGGATGAGATACCCTTACTTATGAGATGGGCCATGTAAAAAGCTTTCCGTGCAATGGAAGCAACATGGTGGTCAAAAGTCAGGTTGCTATCAAAGCGGGTGCCCAAATCCCTCACTACTGATTCTGTACTTAGGACGTTATTAATGTGATAATATGTGGGTATGTCACTCTCCCCAAATGGGATAATGATACATTTTTTTGGCATTCAGCTTGAGTCCATGTTTCTGGCACCAGTTATTTGTTTGGGTGAGACCCACTTGGGGAATTGATGACTGCGCCCAGCTTGCAGTCATCTGCAAACTTGGTCAGCCATAGCCCACTGGTTTTGGCCTGAACCTCAGAGAAGTATATCCTGAATAACAGAAGGCCCCAAGACCAATCCTTGGGGAATGCCACTCATTATGGGTTTACTGCTTGAGGTGGCTTCCCCTGTTTTGATTAGGTGTGTTCTGTCAGTTAGCCAGTTTGGCACCCATCTGGTAACATATGGATTGATGCCTAGATGAGAGAGTTCATCTACTATGCCTGAGTGGGGAATAGTGTCGGAAGGCTTTGGTTAGGTCAAGGTAGGTGGTGTGCACTGTCTTCCTTTCATCCTTGGCTTTGGTGACTGTCTCAAAGAAGTCGACCAGATTTAACAGACATGACCTCTCCTTGACAAAGCCAAATTGTGTGGGGTTGAATGTTTGGAGGTTGCCAATGTCCCTGTTAATGAGGTCCATGATAATCCGTTCCATGGTCTTGCAGATCAGGCTGGTTAGGCTGATGGGTCAATAATTTCCTGGATCAGTGGATGCTTCACTTTTGTGTAAAGGGATGACAGTGGCTGTCCTCCACTCAGCTTGGACAAAGTCGGTACTCAGGCTTTGGTTGAATAGAGTGCCTAATGGTGCTGCAAGTTCATGCCTGAGTTCATGTAGGATGCAACCTGGGATGTTATCTGGTCTCATGGAGGCTGTATTTTTTGCCTTTGAGGGGGCAGTGATGACCTGTTCCCTAGAGATAAGGGGTAAGGAGGTAGGTACTGGGGATGTCCTGATTTACTGATGTGAGACAGAGGGGAGAAGTTTTTGCTGAATCTGTCAGCCAGTAGATTGGCTATATCTACAGCATTTGTGTATGTAGTGTCCTTGACCACCAGTTCTGAACAGATCTGAGTGCTTCCTTTGAGATGGTGGACATATGTGAAGGCTTTATGATGGTCTCTAGTAGATGTGGCCAATTTGGGCTCAAAGTTGGCTTTAGAGATTTTTACTAGTGCTCTTATTTGCTTTTTCAAGCTAAGGAGAGATTGCTTCCAATTGGGCACCTGATCCTTCTTGGTCCTGGACAGCATTTTTTCCTTTTGTTATATAGTTTATTTATTGCAGATGCCCACCAGACAGGTTTACTTTTCCTTGCAGAGAATGATTTTGTGCTGTCAAGTATTCCTGATTCCATGCATCTATATAACTGGTTGTGTAGTACTTCAGTATAGATTTGGACATTGGTGTCAGTTCCTACAGTGTGGAAGGGGGACTGTGAAGCTGTTTATACCATCCCTCAAGAGGTTGTAATCAGCTTTGGAGAAGTTTTTTTGTTTGACCCGAGCTGGAGGAGGGGGGGGGGGGGTCAGGGGAGATAGTGACTTCAAAAGTGACTGCTTTATGGTCGGATCTTATCAGGGAGGATGATACTGTAGGGGTACTGCAGTGGTTACTCATGTTGATTAATACCAAGTCCAAGATATTATCACCTCTTGTGGGGGTATTGACTAGCTGTTCCAAGGCATTTGCATTGATAAAATCAAGGAATCTCTGGGCAGTTGTGTTCTGGCATGAGTAGTTTTTCCAATCTATGGTACAAAATATACCGAACCTACAGACATAGCCAACATCCTGGCAGACAGATTCAGCGCAAACTTCTCCCCCCTCCTTCGCCCCCAAAGGAGCAAATGCCTATCCCAACTGAATGTAACCTCCCTGACATCACAGATGCACAGGTGAAAGCTGCCCTCTCCAAAGCAAAAAACACAGCATCTATGGGACCGGACGGTGTCCCAGGCTGTGTCTTACATGAGCTCCAAGAAGAACTGAACCCTCACATTAAGTCACTGTTCAAACTTAGCCTTACTACAGGATATGTACCCAAAGAATGGTATACAGCTACAGTGGTCCCACTCCACAAAGGTGGTGCCACAGTGGACCCTGGAAACTATCACCCCATAAGCCTGACTAGTCTGGTCTGTAAAGCTATGGAACGTATTATCATGGAACTCATAAACAAAGACATTGGGAGCCTCCAGACACTGGACCCTACCCAATTCGGCTTTGTTAAGGGCAGATCTTGCCTCTTAAACCTAGTTGATTTCTTTGAAACAGTTACCAAAGCCATAGATGAGGGCAAGGTAGTCCACACAGCCTACCTGGACCTCGCAAAAGCCTTCAACACAATACCCCACTCGGGCATCATAAATAAGCTTACCAGCTTAAATATCAACCCCTATATCCCAAGATGGGTTGCAAACTGGCTCAGAGATAGAACCCACACGGTCAAAATCGCAGGTGCCATGTCCAAATCCAAACCAGTTACAAGTGGCGTCCCACAGGGCTCAGTTCTGGGACCTCTCTTGTTCGGTATATACTTCTCTGAGGTTCAGGCTAACACGGGGGGATTATGGCTGACAGGAGGGATGTTAATGTAAAGGAGCTATTCGAAAGGAAGCAATTTTTTAAGTCATCAACAGGAAATCCCAGATTAGGTACTCACAAGTGTGGGGCTTGCAAGCATAGTACAGCCATTATTAATGACAGCACACTTTATATTCCAGCTAGGAAGTTCCTTTTCCACGCTGATCGTTACTCGAATTGTGGAACAAAAGGCGTAGTTTATTTAGGTTTATGTACATGCAGCTTTAGTTTTTATGTAGGGAAAACGGAAAGGTCCCCGAGAAGGAGGATCTACGAGCACCTATACGATGTCTCTAAGAGCAAAGAGACTAGTGCTTTTTACAAGCATTCTATCCTTTGTTCCAACATGGAACTCAAATTTATGGTTCTGGAACAAGTAACACCAGAAGCTAGGGGTGGGGACTGGGAGACCAGACTGGAGTACAAGGAACTCCTCTGGCAGCTCAGTTTAGATGCTGGTAAACCCCCAGGTCTTAATGAAAATATTAATATTAGTAGTGTCTTGAAGTTGAGGATGGCCCGATTATGAATAACCTTATTTATTTGTTTGAAAAGATACACACAGTTTATTTTTACTGTCATTATTGAATTTATAATTGTTTTTAATAAGATTTGGCAAATATCACTTTGCGCACACACCTTATTTTTAAAGAATTTTCAGTGTAATTATATCACGGCACCTTGGCTAGTAAGATTTTGTCCAACTAGTACAAATTTACACATTTGTGTATTTTTAAGTGTTATAAAGGATTTAAAGTGGGACGAGAACTTTGAAGTGACATGTATTTTTATGCTTAAAGGATGGTCAGTCATACACACGGAATAATTTTTTAATGTTTTTTACTGGTTTTATGCAATAAGGATTATGAGTGCTGCACAACTATAACAACTTCTATGAACATTTATTATGTTATTTTTAACAGTATGAACTTAAAAAATGAATTTTATTAACGTTTGTATTTAATGCGACGACTATTTATTAATTATGTTAATGAACTAACAAGTCACATGATTCATTACTATCTATTTAATGATGTTATTTAATTTAGGTGTTCATCTTGAGAAAGCTCGGTATTAACCGAACGAAAGTGCTTGATTTTATTGTGGATTTTGTTTTGTGGTGATGAAATAAAGATTTGACGTTTTAACATCACTGTTCCTGGATTCTGTCGCTTGTGGACATTTGGATTTTTCTTGGTTCTTGTTACTGTTTGTTGTGTTTCTTTGAAACAGTTACCAAAGCCATAGAAGAGGGCAAGGTAGTCCACACAGCCTGCCTGGGCCTTGCAAAAGCCTTTGACACAATACCCCACTCAGGCATCATAAATAAGCTTACCAGCTTAAATATCAACCCCTATATCTCAATATGGGTTGCAAACTGACTCAGAGATAGAACCCACATGGTCAGAATCGCAGGTGCCATGTCCAAATCCAAACCAGTTACAAGTGGCATCCCACAGGGCTCAGTTCTGGGACCTCTCTTGTTCTGTATATACTTCTCTGAGGTTCAGGCTAACACGGGGGGATTATGGCTGACAAAGTTCGCAGATGACTGCAAACTGGGGGCCATAATCGAATCTCCAGCTGACACAAGCATCCTCCAAAAGGGTCTCACAGAGACGGATGCTTGGTGCCAGAGCCACGGCCTCAAGTTAAATGCTAAAAAGTGCATAGTCATCCCATTTGGAAAAAACAAGGTGCCCACAAATTACCACATAGGTGGTAATCCATTAAGTACGGAAGAAGTAATTAGAGATTTGGGGACCAACGTAGATAGTAATCTCTCCTTTGATAATCACGTTGCTAAAGTGGTTAGAAAGACCTTCTATATAGCCCACCTTATCACGAAAGGGTTCACATCTAGATCAAGAGAGATCATTGTGCCCCTCTACTCGTCACTCATCAGGCCCATAATTGAATACAATGCCCCTTTTGGGATGTACCTTACCCGACACCTGCAGCAACTGGAGAGACCCCAAAAGTACCTCACCAAGAGGATCATGGGCTACAAACAGATGTCCTATGCAGCTCGACTAAAGAAACTCCAGCTCTACTCAGTTGCTTACCGCCTACTCAGAGGCGATCTATGCCTGATGTACAAAGCCATGTCAAACCCAGAATTAATGGACATGCACCACCTCAAAAAATCCAAGTCCCTTAGAGCTACATACTCCAGGGACCTGAACCTCAGCACAAAAATAAATAGGACATGCTGGAGGGAAAGATTCATTTCCCCAGAGGCTCCCTCACTCTGGAATAGAATCCAAATTCATGTTAGGCATAGCCCTCGCTGACCCTCTTCAAGCGAAATCTGACGCTGCGGATGGGAAATCGCAATTCACCCTGGGATCTCTTCTGTGTCCCTGCTAGACAGAGGCACAGTAAACTAATCTTAAAAGGGTACCTTCTGTGACCTACTTTACAGAGGCACAGTAGGCTAATCTAATAGGGAGGCGGAAGCCAAATACACTCTGGCTAGGCTTATAATGCCCTAGGGCAGATAGCCTAGTATCTACCTATGAACCTATGGTGGGGTAATTAAAGTCACCCAGGATCAGGGTAAAGGGTTGAATCCTGATAGATTTGAAGAGGTCCAGATAGGATAAAAGTGACAATAAAAAAGACACCTCTTATTTATGGCATAGGTAATTTCTGTCATGTCTATAAACTGTTCAGGTTCCAGTCTTTTGACTTATTGTATGAGAAAGAATAATGTCCTTGGACAACTAATAACTTATTTGGAAAAATAAAACCCACCATAAAGACTAATTGGCTTATTACTGTATTTTATGCAAAGGAAGCAATTGTCAGGCCTCTACATCCCTGGAAGGGCATTATTTACACAGTAACACACACCCTGGATGGCATTATATTGCTTGGAGAATGGGCTCTCTGTAATTTGTTGTGTTCTACTTATTTTTTTTATTACTATGTTTTTTTTCTTATATTTTTTGATGTAAAATAGTTCCTCCAACTAACATTTCAAACTTGCTGTAGTAGATGCAAATGGTGTTGGTGGAAGCATTTTACATCTAAAATATGCCACTTTAAAAAATATTCAGGTATTTTCTTTTTGGTCCCTTACTCCTAAAACATTTGGTTTGTTGCCAGTCACTGAAGATTGAAGTTACTAACTAATGGCATGCATTTGAGTTTAGACTTTTATTTCCTTCAGAATATTCATGCTAACACAACTTTTGTTTAAGCAAATTTGAAATTTTATAAGAGCCATAATTAAGATCTGTTTCTATTTTTGAGCCTTTGTTTCCCCTTTGTTTTAGGCTTTATCCAGATTTCTTCAGCTGAAAGGTCCAGAGGCATAGCTCTCAAAATCTTAGCACAACAAATCTGGACAAAGCCAAACTTAATTGTTTGGGGGACAAAGCCCAAAACAATAGGGATACATTTTAAATATTGCTCTTATAAACTTAGAAAGTTGCTAGAATAGAAGGTCTTGTATTTCCATGCATTTCCTGAAGGATATAAAGTTGTTGTTTGTCTTTCAGCTTTTCCTGGTTAGGGGTCGCCACAGCGGAACTCCGGTCTGCTAATGATTGGCAGTAGATTTTCACGAACGCCGAGGTGCCAGCTCGATGTCCAACCTTCAACGAAGGCATGCCCATTTACACACGTCTTTCGAACGCCACCCAACTGCGGGGAGGACATGCAGATTCCACACAGATACTATGAAACCCAAATGCCTGTCGTTATTTAGTGATGTCAATCCTCAATGATTTGTCACAAAAATTCAGAAAATCACAAATTTTATGACGAACAGAGCAAAAATCTGAGGCGAAAATCTGGACAGTTGAGAGGTATGAAGGAGTCATTGCTAGGTACATTGTGGGTGCTTCGAAGAGCACTTCTGGCTGACATCAAAGACTGAACCAATACTAATTTCATGAACTTTAATCATACTTTGACTTAGGAATGGGGGTCCATTTCCATTATGGTATTAGAAACCCAAAAGATTTGGAGAAATTAAAAGGGATAAACCACATCTGTTTAACAAAACAGCCCACTTTTACCTTGAAGACTGATGGCAAAAGACAAGTTTGGAGGTCAAGAAGATGAGAGAGAATAGAAATACTTTTGGGAATAACTGAGTTGTAGCAAGAGTAAGATCTATTCAGTGTAAGTCTAGGTTATAGAGTCAGTATGATTATCACTACGTGGGAAAACATCAAGTAGGCCAGTTGTAATAGAAAGATACAGGGTGAAAGGATGGTAAGTAGCTTTAAGAGAATGTTATACAGGATAAGAAGGATTTTAGTGAAGAAAAGTACACAAAAACAAAAGCACGGATGAGGAAGAGGCCCTGTTGTTCAGCAGTTTTCCAAAGAATAAAGACAAATTGTATCATAAAGTATCAGTGAAGAGAACATTGAATATCATGATGTGTGACAATTAGGCTTTGATTATCTAACTGGAAATATAATACAGTATTGTTTAAACAGGATTATGTGTAATTTTATTACAGATTCTGTGCAGTCTGTCTGTAAACTTTAGTATTTCAGGTTGCTCCATGACAAGAATATTCCAAACAATTTTTAGCTAGTGGATGAAAGACAGGCATAAGGAAAATACAAGCATGAAGCTAATTCTTAAAGGTTAACAGATAAGACAGTAATTTCCCAACATATTATGTAACAATACAGTACTGGACCTGGCAACAAGGTATAAAGAACAGGGTAAACATCACTTCTGAAATATTTTAGTGCCCAGGTTCAAAATAATTTACCAGTCTTAATATTTCAGTACCTAAGTTAAAAAATAAATGACTAATCTTACATGAGACATCGTCTTTGTACTGTTTTTAATTTATTTGGATACTAATGATTTACAGAAGCTTACTGCAATAGAAATGATCTGATAGAGTTGCCTGAATTATCTAATAGAATACAAACTGGAGCTGTGTATACGTTTTCTTGTTATGATCTCTTCAAATGTCTAGATTTTAATACCATCACTAGAATGGACCCAGTTTCTACATCATGGCATGGAAACAATTTGCAAAATCAGTTTTGCTTTAGTCACTGATGTTTGAGACTGTACCCAGAGTTGCCACCTTCATATGGACTTACTTGTATTGGTAGTATGCAGGGAAATCATTTTAATTAGTCCCGTTGCCCCTCCTACAACTAGAACTATCTGGGTGACATTGCTGCGGATTGTTCTAATTTCTGCTTACTAGTACTGACGTTTTATAAAGTTTTGTGTTTCTGTATACTGGACACTGTTTGCTAGGGGTAGCTATTAGAATTTTTAATGCCTCTTTCTTTCTTTTTCTTCAACTGTTTGTTATTTTTTTTTTTAATTTTTGTTTTACTTCTGCTTTCTTAATTGTTGGTATTGAATGATCCCACGTGATCATTGCTTCTTTGTTTTCAGCAATTCCCTAAGTTTCATGTTTCCAGTGCTTCTCAAATGCTTGTATATTGTAATGGTTGAATAGGCTCCAATGTAATAACTTTGCCGGATTATTGTGCATTTTAGCATACAGACACTCGGCTATATATATATATATATATATATATATATATATATATATATATATATATATATATATATATATATATATATATATATATCATATCCAGTGACAAGATGTGTAACTATTTCTAGTTCTTTTAATGCATACCCTGGATTTGTCTGTCTGTCCTACTTTGTCGTATAGATTTTGTGAGCTTACACTTAGACAGCCCACTTCCATTATTAGCCTTTCATCTTTTGGTGTATAGTCATCTATCCTTAGCCATTCATGCATTCTGTCTTGATCACTGTGTGGTTGTTTGCAGAATTTTCTGTGCTTGCCACTACAATTGTGGACTTTCAAAATTTCTTTTCCTTTCATTTCTCCTGATCATGATCTTTATTGTCTTCTTTTTGCTTTTAGCACTTTCTGCTGCTACTTGTTTTTATTTTTGTCCACTTCCTGTTTGATTTCCATACCTGCTAACACGAGTAATAACATCATTTAGACTTTTCTTCATGGTTTAGAACTTTCCCTATGTTATGCCTATGTGTAAACATGAAACAGGTCAGAAAAGGCATAAGCAATCAGAAAACACTGCTAAAATATTTACCTTCTAACAGGTACTTGAATACATTTTCTAATAAAATGTTGTACAAGTCCTCTTTGGTAAATGAATTTCTCATGACACTGCACAGATGACACATCCCTTAACAAAGACAATGTCATTGGAGACCTAGGTAGCCTTCTAGATGAATCACTGACCTTTGATAATTATGTCTCCATTCTAATTAAATAATCTTTCTATCTGACCCAACTAGTAACCAAAGAAATCTTATATACACTATAGTCATCTTTTATCCACCCTCATTATTGAATACAATGCCCTTTGGAATGTACTTGTTGAAACATCACTCAACTGACAGATCTCAGAGGTTCCAAACTGAAAATATCACGAAAATTAAATCCTTTAGTTATTTTATATATTTATTTTACATTTGTTTACCGGGATAGTCCGACTGGATACATGTCCATTTTCAGCAGAGGCCCGGGGAGAAAAGCTCCAAATAGACAAACTTACATAGATTACACAAGGAGTTAGATAACATTAGAAAATATAAAACAAACTGATTATGTACAATGGTTTAGTAGTGTTCCCTAGTAGGGACTCACAATTCTCATGGACAGACACAATTAAAAGTAAGAGACGTCAGATTGAATATAGAGCTTGGTGACATAGTTGCATGTTATGACATTTACAGATTATGCTTTCAGTTTATAATTTAATCAGGGTTGGTACATGGACAAAGCCAGTTCACTTTTAGATACTGTCTAAGGTTTTTTTTTAAGAGACTTTTGGAGGATTGTAGGGTTATATAGTTTGGCAATGAATTCCAGGTTTTGCCAACAAAGTTGGCAAACAGGGATTCACCAGCAGAGTTATTAGCTTTGTGGGTTTGGACCAGTAGTTTGTTGGCTGACCGTAGGGATCTCAGGTTGCTATATGGCTTAATGATATTTATAAGTGAGGGGTATCATCAGGGTAGTACAGAATTTTGTACTCTATTAAGAGCTGATTGAATTGAATTAAGCTAGGCAGTTCTAGCCACTCTAGTTGTTTCAGGTTCTGACAGTGGTGGGTTCTATAGGTGGAGTCAGTGGCGAATCGGACAATATGGTTGTAGCGATGGGACAGCTTATCTAGTTCGGATTTGTTGAGGTTTGAGAGTACAGGCGAGGCATATAAAAGAGTAGAGACTAGGTGTGACTGGGCGATTGCAGTCCTAGCCAGTGGGGTTAAAATGTCTTGTTTCTATACAGTGATCCAAGCTTCTTATTGATGGTCTGTATGGTTTTGTTGACCTGTAGGTCAAATTTGAGATTGTCTATGATAACCCCTAGAAGTTTGGTGTGTTGATCTGGGGAGATAGTGGTTCCATTGTTAGACGTGACAGAGAATGAAAGTTTGGCAGATCTACTAGTGGGGGCGAAGAGCAGAAGTTTAGTTTTATTTGGGTTTAGCAATAGGCGTTGATTGGCGAGCCAGTTCTCAATAGTCTTAAATGTATTTTGGGTTAGGATTTGCAGTTCAGATGGGGAGGTGGCTGAGCAGATTAGAGTGGAATCATCTGCATATTGAATGCAGGTAGCTTTAGGGATAGCAGTGTGAAGGTTGTTGATAAAAATAGAGAAGAATAGTGGACCTAGTATGAAGACTTGAGGGACACCAAGTGTGAGAGGTAGCTGGCTGGAGAGTTTGCCCTGCCATAGTACTGCCTATTGTCTACCAGTCAGGTAGGACTGGAACCAGTGGATCGCATGCTTATTGAGGGAATTAGATTTTAGAGAAAGAATGAGAAGTTCATGGTTGACCATGTCAAAAGCTTTTGATAGGTCAAGAAAGAGGGCGGAGGATAGCCTATTGTCATTCCTGTTTTGGTTTATGACGTTAGTAAAGGAAAGGAGTTCTGAGGTGGTGCTGTGGTATGGCCTGAAACCATGCTGGGAGTTGGATAGTAAGTTATTCTGTGTAAGGTATTGCATTAGTTGCTTGTGTACACATTTCTCCATTATTTTGGCTAGTGGGGAAAGAATGGCAATGGGTCTGTAGGACTACAACCTTTATGGAATGGGATGACATGGGATATTTTCCAGAGGGAGGGGATAACGTTTTCGGATAAGATTCTGTTGATAAGGATAGATATGGGATATGCAATGGCATCAGCATATCCTAACTAGTTGGTTGTTCTCTCTCTTTCTCTATGTATTCTGTTTCCTGTAAACTCAATTGTAATCTGCATTTGGCAGTTAGGGTCATGAAAGACCCCAAACTCCTATGCCTGTCTCTTCATGGAGCTAATTGATCCTTAAACATTTCTACAAAGGACCTCAATCTCTATCAACAAATTAATAAAACATGGTGGTTCGATAGGTTGTTACTCAGCATACTTTCTACCAATGGAATGAACTTCCTCTGCATATTAAGCAAAGTAGCACACCAGCTACATTCAGGATTAACTTAGGATGGGCACTTTTCCACATACCTCTAGTGTAGTCTTCATCGAGGCAGGTTGTAGATCTTTGTTTGGTGTTTTGGCTAAGCTGTTAACAATCTGATGACTAATTGCCTAGTCTCTACCTATGAGACACATTAATGGGATTATATTGTCCATTCTCAGTAGTAGAACTGCTTAATGAAATGTTTTGCCATATAAACTTGCACCATGTTATCCAAAAACATGACAACATACTGTTATCAGATGTGTAAACACTTATGTCATAGAGTTTTACAATATCAATGAGTATATAGACTACAAAAACTGAATTTAAAGCATAATTGCAGTTAATGGAACAAAACCAGAAAGCCTAACACTCTATTGTACGTGTATGTATGTATCTCATACACACACACACACATATATGTATATATATATTTTTTTTTTTGGGGGGGGTCTTTGCCCTCCTGATCAATCATTTTATTTGTTCCCCATCACCAGGTTGAGACTTCATCTAGACAGCCATCAGGGGTAGTTTGCATTTCTGTTTTTCTCCCCGGGTCTATCTGGCTAAGCTTCAGAGAGAGGCATGTGATAGGTCATTCTCTTACTTCGCCAAGAGGCATCCACTTCAAACAGCCCAGGTCCTCTCCTTGGAGTACAAGTGGTGGTCTCTACACACTCCACTAGGGGTGCTAATAGAGTCCCAGCTGCTTGGGTTACAGTCAGGTCTCCATCCCTGTGTGCCACAGAGTGAGGCATCTACTTTGTATATATGGATTTAATGCAGTTAGCAAGAGGCCATGCAGATGATGTCACAACACACTAAGCACCTTACATATATCAGCAAAATATGACAATCCTCGAATAACTAGTTATACAATAAACAACTTAAGAAATGGTGCAATTGTATATACCTGGCTTGAGGAAAACCTGGCTCCAAGGGCAAGTGGCATCCATCATCTGTAAAGGATGACTATATACCAAAACAACTAATAACTATTTATTACTGGTGTTAGCCCCAGAGGGGATGATGTGTGAGGAGTGCAGCTGGCAAGAATAAACAGCATGGCACAGTACAGTAGGAATATACCATTGGGTGTCCGGTCTGACCATCCCTGCTGTGGAGTGTCTGAGCATGGCATAGTACAACAGGAATATAATGTTGGGTGTCCAGTCTGACCACCCTGCTGTAGAGTGTCAAAGCATGGCACAATACAGCAGGAATATACCATTGGGTGTCCGGTCTGACCACCCCTGCTGTGGAGTGTCTGAGCATGGCATAGTACAACAGGAATATAACGTTGGGTGTCCAGTCTGACCACCTCTACTGTGGTGTGTCTGAGCATGGCACAGTACAATAGGAATATACCACTGGGTGTCCAGTCTGACCACCGCTGCTGTGGAGTGTCTGAGTATGGCACCATATAACAGGAATATACCGTTGGGTGTCCAGTATGACCACCACTGCTGTGCAGCATCTGCACATGGCACCATACAACTGGAATATACCACTGAGTGTCCAGTCTGACCACCACTGCTGTGCAGCATCTGCACATGGCACCATACAACAGGAATATACAGTTGGGTGTCCAGTCTGACTACCCTGTTGTGGAATGTCTGAGCATGGCACCATACAACAGGAATATACTGTTGAGTCTGACCATCCTGCTGCAGAGTGTCTGAGCATGGCACAGTAGAACAGGAATATACCGCTGAGTGTCCAGTCTGACCACCACTGCTGAAGAGTGTCTGAGCATGGAACAGTACAACTGGAATATACCATTGGATGTCCAGTCTGACCACCATGTCCAGTCTGACCACCACTGCTGTGCAGCATCTGCACATGGCACCATACAACCGGAATATACCGTTGGGTGTCCAGTCTGACCACCACTGCTGTGCAGCATCTGCACATGGCACCATACAACAGGAATATACCGTTGGGTGTCCAGTCTGACCACTGCTGCTGTGCAGCATCTGCACATGGCACCATACAACAGGAATATACCGTTGGGTGTCCAGTCTGACCACTGATGCTGTGGAGTGTCTGAGCATGGCACAGTACACTAGGACTACACTTTTGGGTGTCCGGTCTGAAAACCCTTCCTGTGGAGTATATGAGCACAGCAGCATACAACAGGGGTATACTGGTGGTTCTCCAGTCTGACCAGCCTTACTGTGGAGTGTCTGAGTATAGCACCATACAACAGGAATACACCATTGGTTCTCCAGTCTGACTTCTCTCCCTTGTAGTGCAGTGTCTGCAGAACAGCTAGTCCTGAGTACTGACTGGAGGGAATGAGAATTATGTAGAAACTGTAGAAGGAAGTGCTGATACGTGCAAATAATGGTAACACTGGATTTGGGTAAGGATGCACAAAGTCTTTTGTTTTAATGCTTTTGCTTTAGACCATGGTACTTGTGCAAGCGACGCGAGTATAGCAACCTGAACTGTCAATGAATTGAAGCAACTGATGACTTGTCTTCTATGACGTTTGTTACATTTTGTATTTGTCTTCTGTGATAGGCATGCATTTAATTGTGTCACCTGTAACTGGCAGTCTAGCAAGCAAAGCTATCAGCAAATGAAATCAACTGATGGTAAATATTATGTGATATAAATTCACTTAACTGAGTCCCCACTGACAGGTAACCAGAAATTTGGAAAACCGAAAGTTGTGGAGAAATTAAACTATCAATAATGAACATGTGTTCTGCAGAGGAAGGTATCTCAAAGTACAACACAGCAAACAGAAGTAAATGCTAAGCTCTTGGCCTGAAACAGAGACCTGGAAAATCTGTGTTTGACTACTGTTGCATGTGATACATCTGAGTTCTATGAAAGTGCAACATATTACTTAAAATTCAATAGACTAGAAAATATCTAAATTGACCCTAGGTGTGAGCATGTGTGCCTTCTGTGGAAGGTTGGGCGCCGGGCTGGCAACTTGACACTGTAAAACTCCACTCCAGTCCTGAGCGGACAGGTGATCTGATGTGGCGACCCCTAACCGGGAAAAGCCGAAAGAAGAAGAAGAAATAAGGAAACAGGTGCCTCACTGCTCTCAGATGGGTAATGTTATAACATCATCTGAGCATAGTTATGCAGACAACTTAACAAATCTCTGTAATAAGTTTAGATTTGCAGTCCCCTGCATACAGACATGCCCTGTTTACAAACTGTTGCTATTTTCAGAAGTTTGTTTCCCCTTTATAGTCATCATTGTGTGTTTTAAATTTAAGTAAAACACCTTTAAGTTAATAGACTCTAAGCTGTAGTATATAACCCTGTGACTGTATATTTGTTATAATCACATGACTGTATTGCTGTTTACTTTGGCAAGTCACCGCCATACTTTACAATCTGTTGTAATGCTGTTTCAAATGAAATATGAAATGCTACTTATTTCAAGTGCTTTAAAAATATGGGACATAATCACTCATAGTTTGTAAATGGCTTGTATGACACTGTTTTTCCCTCAAGGCAAATTTATGTTTGCATAATATTTAATGTACCTTGGAATGTGGTTTATTTTATGGCAAAACTAATTATTTCAAAGGTTATTCACAAAAACTATGGGCCTTTCCTTATTGTAAATTATACAACAACCCCCCCATTAATATTCCAAAACGTGCATGCTGATTGGTCAGCATGCACACTGTAAGTCAGACTTATACTAATGGAAAAAGGTCCGGTCGCACGGACTTTTTCCATTAGTATAAGTCTTTATTTTTTTTGTTACAGCAACGGAGAACGCAAGATCTCCGTTGCTTTTTAGAAACTGTCTTGCTATGTTAAAGGAGTTTAACATAGTGAGACAGCTTTAAAAAAAGCAACGGAGAAAGGAAGATCTCCGTTGCTTTTTTTAAAGCTGTCTCGCTATGTTAAACTCCTTTAACATAACGAGACCCTTTCTAAAAAGAACCGGGGATCTTGCTTTCTCCGTTGCTTCCACACACAGTTCTGATGTACTGCGTAAGCATATGCATGCGCAGTACATCAGACTTGCTGCAGAATACCAGACAGCTGTGGAAGGGCAGCACGGAGGCATTATACAATGCCATTATTTAAGAAAAGTAAGTATTTTTTTTCTTAAAAAATGTTATTGTATAATAGCTATAACCCACTTCTGGGTGTGGGTAATGCTGGATTTACTCATGGTTGTCTTTGTTTGGCCACTTGGGCTTCGCCCTCGTGACCAAATCACACCAACTGTGGGTAAATCCAGCATTACCCACACCCAGGCGTGGGTTATTGCTTATCCTTTCTAGATTCCGAAATCAAAGTAGTGCTCAAATGACTGAGGTCGTTAACTTACTCATAGTACTTGTCAGAATCATTGACAATTTTGTCATACAATACTGGTCAGAAGTTATTTAATGCCATGATTAGAGGGGCTAGCCTGTTTGTAAAGGGCTGATGAGAGCAGAGGGAGTAGGGCTACGTGGATAGTATTCCAATAGAGAGCTAGTGTTGTCCTCATGTTTATCACATTATTCCTGGTGACAAGTTTTTTTGTCCAGCATTAGTAAGGTATCGAGTGTCTGCACAGACAGTCAGCTATAGCTAGAACTTTTAAGGTATTGCTTTGAATACTGAATTAGAAGTACAGCTAGTTCACTACTAGCAGTTGATGGGGGGAGACAGAGGTTGTCCCATCTGCAGAAGTGGAGTTTGCATGTATAGGCATGTTCACTGGCATTTGCTGTTGCACGTATTTGTATTTCACAGGTGTACACTTGTTAATGCATCAGTGACATTGTGTCTGCACCAGATTCAAATTGCTAATTTAAATTTATGAATTAGTAAGGGAGCAGGGCAACATATCTAAACAAGTTCCCCTGCAGACATGAAATGTGATAAATACAGTTTCAAATTATTGCTCTCTTTCAGTTAAACCACATTTTAATAAAGCTGTACTTCATGCAAATATTTTGGCAAAAGTCAACCCTCTGTATGGTACGTAAATTAAAGATTAATGTTCTGAGGCTATGTGTTTGTTATTTGATTAGAATAATTTATAATGGGATAAAAAACTATGAAAATCCGTTCTCTGAGCCCATGAGTTAAAGGAGATTAGTAGTTGTGCTAATCAGATTTGTTTGTGTAACTGTATTATATATTAGCAATGCCAGATGCTCACTTTAATAAATTTTAAAACAGAGTTTATGTAATTGCACTACCTGTCTTAAGACGTTCAGATACTCTCGTTTTAAGAAATGTATAGCAAATGTTGGCTGGGACCGAGAGAGAAGAGTGTATTTGTCAAGGATGTCAGTAGGCATCAAACAGTGATTGGCTAACTTCCTGTTCCTCCTTCCTGCCCATCAAAACTGGTGTCCCCCAAGGCTCCATTCCTGGACCTCTACTTCTCAGTATCTTCACCAATGACCTCTACACTGCCAGCAGACAGTCCTCTCTTATTCAATATGCAGACGATTCAACAATCCTTACCATCCCAAACACCATCTCTGACCTCCACACACATACCCAGAATTCTTTCCTCTCCATTGAAAAATGTCTCTCTGAAAATCAGCTCATCTTAAATCCAAAAAAACCACTAAACTTTTACCATTCCTGCCTCGACCTCTAGCTCACCATAAATATACCTTTGTCATTACTTCCCTCAACGTGATCACCATTAAAGCAAAGCCTCACACTAAACTTCTAGGTACCGTTATTGATGATGAACTTAAATTCAACCTGCATATCCAACAACGCATTAAAAAAAACACCAAAAACTAGGACTATTATACAGAAATGAGAAATTCCTTACCTCTAACACTAAACTCTGTCTGGCTCAAACACTCATCCTTCCCTCCCTTCTCTATGCAGCTCCAGTCTTTACTAATATCCAATCTCCACTTTTATCTAAGTTGGAAAAACATATCACAAAATCGCTCAATTTGCTACTAACTTACCATATAAATCACACCACTGCCTTTCTCAAAACACACTCCAATGGCTAGAATTTCCCCAACAACTCCAATTAACTCAATTTTGAATTGTACACTCCATTCTATACAAACCCACATCCTGCCCCCCTTATCCTCCCTTGTTACTTATTACACTCCCAATCGTTCTCTGCGCATCCAGTCAACAACTCCTTGCCATCTATAAACCTATCAAAAACATAGGAAAACTACTCTATAAACACAGTGTAGCTCAGGCCTGGAATAAACTCCCCTCATCCATAAGAACCACCCCCACCCCTTCACTTCAAAAAAGAGCTAAAACAATTTCTACTTGACTCTAGGACCTGTCAGTGCTATGACTACCTAATCTCTTTTACATCCATTTTTGCCAGCAGTACCCTGCACAGTACTCTCCAAATCCTTTATTATAGATACTACTATCTGTTTGTTTATTCTCTCTACTCCTCATATCTTGACACTACAATCCATGTAATTATGTGTATGCTATGTATTACCTAACCACCTTCTCTTTACTTAACTAAACCTCACTTTACTATCTTCTTGTTCTCATACATCTCTACTAAAACCACTTTCATCTCTTTCCTACCTCCCTTATTTTATATATATATATATATATATATATATATATATATATATATATAAAAAAAAAGTAGGTTATACTTTTCTATTGAAATCTCAGCGGTGTATTAGCCTTCATATGCCATGTATGTTTCCCCTGTTGTATCTATGCCAGTCATACATTTTGTATGCTTCCTGTTTTTCTCATTGTTATTTTAGAATTATATTTTTTGTTATGTCTATATACTGGAGCTTTTCTCCTCGGGTCTCCACTGAAAATGGGCTATTTAGGCTCAGTTGGACCAACCGGGTTAAAAAATGTCAAATAAATAAATACATTTCTACCTGCAAGCCTTGACACTGAGAACTAGTGTTCTGCAAGCATCAGTTCCAGCAGCCTGAAATGATTTATTTGGCTTGTTTACATTGATGTGCATTGTTACCATTATGAAATGGTCGAGTCGTCCAGGAATTCCACCTGTCACCTCTGGGCTTTCTGCTACTGACTAAGGCTTTTACCTCCCCATACTGCCTTTTTAGGTAGTGCCATAAAAACAAAATTCCCAGTGTAAAAATATCCTGAAAAAAAACAACCGTAACCAACCAGGAGACTATAAGTAGATACATATAAGCTGTAGAGTAAACATTTTCTTTGTTGTACCAGACATGTATTAGTAAAAATGCACTTTGCTGGAGCTTTTCTCTTCGGGCCTCTGCTGAAAATGGACACTGTTGTCCAGTTGGACCATCCTAGTAAAAAAAATGTTAAATAAATAAATAAATAAATAAATAAAGGTTCTGCTGCTAAATTGTAGGAGTCTAAATCTGAAACTGTACTCACTGGAAGCACTCCTTACCCTGGAAGATGGAGACATCTGTGCAGCCACAGACACCTGGTTCAAAGCTGTGGAGAGCACCCTAGCCATACCAGGATATAATGCCTTCCACATGTTCAGACCACAAAAAGAACACATGAAAACTAGAGGAGGGGGAGTATCAGTATTCACCAAAGATAAATAAACCTCTAGATTGGTTAAACAGAATGATTCCCTAGAGTTACTCCATGTGCACATAACTATTTGAAAGACCTCAAGTTGTCAGCTATAGATCCCTCCATGAACCACGATATCTGCACTGCCTACTTGGATCTCCTTGAGTTACTCAAAATACAACCAAACACCTTGGTTATGGGTGACATTAACTACCTGTCTATAGATTAGGTAATTTATACGTGTACAAACACACTTGCCCAAAGATTCTTCGACTTTAACTGAAATGCCTTGGAGCAGATAGTTACATCCTCTAGACTTGGTATTCACCAACATGGTAGAACAGTGCACCAGCACAAGTGTGCAGCCCTCCCTGGTGAAATCTGATCATAAATCTATCTCATTCGAAGTAGCAATAACATCAAAGCCCCCCTCCCCAGGAGAAAGTAGGCTAAAAAACTTCTCCAAAGCCAACTACAGCCTCTTACGAGAAGGCATTATTTATTTATTTATTTTATTTATTTATTTGCAGTTGGTTTACCAGGATAGTCCATTGGGCCAAAAGAACCCGTTTTCAATGGAGTCCTGGAGAGAAAAGCTCCAAATACAGACAAAAACAAGTACATGCAAAAATTACAATAATACTTATACAGAGTAAAAGATAAAAACATTTAATGCATTTAGGTTCAAAAATTCAAGAAGCATTCAAAACAATGCAATCTGATGTGGAATAAATGTCAGGGGAATAAGTTAAAAGAGTAATGTTTTATGCTCAAAAGTTGTATAGACTTGCATTACAGGGTAGGTATTCTAAGGGAATGTAAGCTTAGATAGGAAGAGTTAAGTATCGATATGGAAGAAGAATGGGAAGAAGACTGGGATAACATAGAATTATGAGGGAGGGAGCAAGAACAATCCCATTGGGATCTTAGGCATGAATGAAGAGATTTTTGAACATGTACTGGTTAGAGGAGGCACGAATGGATGGTGGAAGTGAGTTCCAGAGATGAGCAAGGGTAAAAGATAGTAGGTGCTACCTGGGGATGAGATGGTTTATGTACTTGTAGTAGGTTTTGATTGTTAGACCTTAAGACTCTGTTAGGTAGGTGCATATTGAAGTGAAGACAGGGAGGGACAGAGAGAGGGGCTAAGGATGAGCTTGTAAGCAAAAGTCAGCTGTATATATATGAGTTGGTTTGGTAATCTCGAGTCAGTTTAGTTTATGGAGAGAGGAACAGTGATGAGTAGTGGACCTATGGCTATTGGCGAATTTGGCAATTTTGTTATAGCAGGAGGAAAGCTGTTTTTAGAGAAGTCTGAAGATTGGTCCATAATGGAGCCCCATAGAGAAGAGAGGGATGAGAAAAGAGGAAGTGAGTGATTTGGAAGAACTTGTAAGGTATTGGTTCTGACGGTATAGCATACCTAGTTTTTGATGGGTTTTTAATGTTTAGTTGAAGATGTGATTTGTAACTAAGCTGATTGTCAATCTGTACACCAAGTAGCTTAGTTTCGACACTATTTCAAGGGGTGAGTTATTTTGGCTGGTAATTGAGAATGAGCTCATGTCAAGGAAGTGGATTTTGAGGGAGTAAATACCATAAGTTTGTTTTGGAGGCATTGAGTGCTAAGGATTTGATTTCATCCAATAAACTAGTTCAGTAATTGAAAAGCTTCCTGAGTAAGTTTTTTGGAGCAGAGAGGGAAGTGGCAGAGCAGATGATGGTTGAATCATCTGCATATTGACTGATGTTTGCAAATGGGATAGATTTGTGATAATCATTGATAAAATATATTAAAGAGGAGGGACCAAGAATAGAACCTTGAGGAACCCAGTAAGGGTACTGAGGAATGGGGGGGAAGTAGCCTTTTTCCATATTACAGCTTGGTATCTATTTGATAGATAGTTGGAGAACCAGTTTATGGTAGAGGGAGAGAGGTTAAGTTCTGACAGTTTGTTAACAAGTTATGTGAAATGGTATCAAGGCTTTGAGAAGGTCAAGTAGTAAGGTGGAGACTTATGTGACCGGAATCGTGCAGTACGGTGTTAAGGAGTCTCAAGGAAGGCCAACAACAGGGCTGTCATGGTGCTATGATTTGGCCCAAATCCATGTTGTGTAGGGGTTAGCAGGTTGTTAATCTAAGAGATGTGGCAGAAGTTGAAGGTGTATGCACCTTTTCTAAAAAGGAATGGGAAAAAATGGGGTTCCATTAACCATCCCATTAGATAAACGCTCCACAAATACATCTAGAAAGGGAATCTTAACTCAAGAAAGCTCATATGTGAACTTCAAATAGCTGGTACATGAGTTAAGTTCATGCACAAAATGGCCCAATTCTGTGGACGTACCAGTCCATAAAAGGAACAGGTCGTCCACAAACCTTCTATAGAATGGAACAAACCTTTGAAAAAATTGCATTGGAAATAAAAAAGTGTTTTCCCATTCGGCCATAAACAGGTTGGCGTAGCTATTGGCACAAGATGTGCCCATAGCTATGCCATCCTTCTGTAAATAAAATCTCCCATCAAAATAGAAAATATTGGACTTTAGAACTATTTCAAGAAACAGCAACAACAGTTCTATCTTACTATCCAACATCATCGTTTCCCTTTTAATGTAGTTATTAAGCAGTCTAATCCCCTCAGTATTGGGAATGACTGTAAAAAGGGACTGTATATCCAGTGTCACAAAATAGTAATCATCCCCTATCATAGTACTCTTAAAGAAATGATTTAAATCTAGCAGGAATTCTTTGGTATCACGTAAGATAAAATTGTTAGAATCTACTAATGGTCTTAGTTCTTTCTCTATATATATATAGATAGCGGTTCTGTAGACCACCCTCTACCCGCCACAATAGGAATAACAACTGGTGTGATTTCTTTAGCAGAGGAACAGTCCATGCCCCTATGTAATAATAGAGACAACCGTCCTCTTGGAACCAATGAGGATGTTATAGCCACCACAGATACTGTTAGAGAAATACCTTCTGAAATGGTAGTAAGGAGGAAAGTGAATAAAGGGAGTACACCTCAGGGTAGTAATGAATCGTTGAACCACAGAGGGGGTAGTGGTTTAGAAGGAGGTTTAGAAGGAGGATTGCAGTTTAGTGTAACACACCCTTTCCCCATCAATTTAGAGAGGAGGGAAGGGAGAACACGGTCTGCCAGCAGGGGCAGACAGAAAAGGAAACTGTCCCTACAGCGACCTATGAGTCAGAATATCAAAAAAATGTGGG
Organism: Protopterus annectens; assembly: GCF_019279795.1. Lineage (NCBI taxonomy): Eukaryota > Metazoa > Chordata > Ceratodontiformes > Protopteridae > Protopterus > Protopterus annectens. The sequence goes on from NC_056730.1 coordinate 36,717,763, forward strand.
AAGGGAGAATGAACACATAGTAGTTAATTTGTCGTCACGGACACTTACTGCAGCTGAAGAGGAACTATTAACAAGGGGTTTATCTTTTATCCCCAGCACTAGAAGTAGTTATGAAGAGACACTACGTGATTTTAAGTTATTTGTCAGAAACATTTTACTTAAGATTTTCTTTAAGAGTACTGATACGATGGATACGATGAACCTTAGGAGACCCAGCACTTTCACCCCTCCACTACATCCATTATTAACAGCTTTCAGCAAATTAGTAGAAGATGACTTGTATAAGTTAAACATGAATAGGAAGACACCAAGGCACAAGTCCAATTTATCCTATCAGCAGAGGCGGGCATTGAATGGTTTGATGTCTGATCCCACTATAGCTATTAGACCAGCAGATAAGGGAGGTGGGATAGTACTTATGGATATGGAGCGTTATGTTGCTAAGATGAATTTTATGTTGTCCAACAATGCTTTCTATATAAGTGTTGAGAATGCTGAAATTGAATCTGTGATATATAGCATAAAATCTAGTCTAGAAGACATTTATAAGAGCAATGTTATTGACAATGAGCTATACCAGCTTTTAGATGTTAAGTCTCCATTAATTCCAATCATACATGGACTTCCAAAGATCCATAAAGTGAGAGATGACCCTCCCCTAAGACCTATTGTGGCAGGTAGAGGCTGGTCTACAGAACTGCTATCTATATATATAGAGAAAGAACTAAGACCATTAGTAGATTCTAACAATTTTATCTTACGTGATACCAAAGAATTCCTGCTAGATTTAAATCATTTCTTTAAGAGTACTATGATAGGGGATGATTACTATTTTGTGACACTGGATATACAGTCCCTTTTTACAGTCATTCCCAATACTGAGGGAATTAGACTGCTTAATAACTACATTAAAAGGGAAACGATGATGTTGGATAGTAAGATAGAACTGTTGTTGCTGTTTCTTGAAATAGTTCTAGAGTCCAATATTTTCTATTTTGATGGGAGATTTTATTTACAGAAGGATGGCGTAGCTATGGGCACATCTTGTGCCAATAGCTACGCCAACCTGTTTATGGCCGAATGGGAAAACACTTTTTTATTTCCTATGCAATTTTTTCAAAGGTTTGTTCCATTCTATAGAAGGTTTGTGGACGACCTGTCCCTTATATGGACTGGTACGTCCACTGAATTGGGCCATTTTGTTCATGAACTTAACTCATGTACCAGCTATTTGAAGTTCACATATGAGCTTTCTTGAGTTAAGATTCCCTTTCTAGATGTATTTGTGGAGCATTTATCTAATGGGATGGTTAATACAGGTGTCTATAGGAAGGCCTGTCATAAAAATGTTTTGCTGCATAGGTTGAGTATGCATCCAGGATACGTATATGGTAATATAGTTAAGGGACAAGCGATACGTGTCTCTAGATACAATCCCATGGAAACAGGATTCAAGAAAGAGATAGATGAATTATGTGAAAGATTTATGCAACGTGGTTATTCAACTAGTGATATTTTGAAAGGCACTCGAGATATAGTCACCCTCAGAAATGACAGTGCAGCACCATATTTTGCTTATCCGTCTGTGGATACAGATGTGGATGTAGTGAGGAGGATGGATAATGACACCATGCATGAGGTGGTTAATACCATAACATACCCATTGTTTTATACCACTGATGTAGGTGCAATTAAAGATATTGTTAGGTCACACTGGAGGGTACTATTAGCTGACAGTGAGTTAGAGGGGATAGTTGGCGAAACCCCGAGATTTATATACAAAAATAAAAAGAACCTCAAGAGACTTTTGTGTTATCCAAATGACCAAATAGATGTGATTTATTTAGCTACTTGTGAAGGGTGCCAAGCATTCTACATCGGTAAGACGAATAGGATGCTGAAAGACAGGATACGTGAACATTTATATAATATTAGAACAGGCATCAGAACCAATGCTTTGGCGAGGCATGTTATGGAAGAGGGTGCGATACATGTTTTCAATTTTCGCATAGTAGAACAGATTATCCCAGGACCTAGGGGAGGGGATATTAGGACACACACTGAGACCAGAGAAGCCACATGGATCATGAGGCTTAGATCAGATAGGACTCCTGGTCTAAACACTATGGTTCCAATGAAACCTTTTTTGAGGACACGTAGATTGCACAAGTGATTACTTCTTGTGTCTGTGCAAGGTGGACCCTGTTTCTATTTACTCCCTTCCATATTTGCTGTGCTCATTTTTTGATATTGTCCATATTTGTATATATTTATGTATTTAGAAGAAATTTTTTATATATACATAAGTTTTTTATATATACATAAGTTTTTATATACATATACGTTTTTAGATTAACTTGGAGATGTCCCTCTGAGCTTTTATTATGTTTGTGATCTACTTATTGATGTTTATGGTATTGTCACTTTAATTTGCAATGTATGCATTTTTTATATGTATTTCCCGCCTTTACTGGTATTTAAGTGCAGCTGTTGTTTATTGGTTATGAAGGTCTGAAGAAGCCCTTTGGCGAAAGTGCTTACCTGCTACTTGTCTGGATGCTATGCTAATAAAATACGTTTTTAAGGATATCTGACTACATGGAGAGTACTTTTGGCATCTTTTGAAACGAATGTTGTTCTGGCTTTGGTTCCATGGTTTGCTTCCTTTGTTTTTAACAATTTACATTTTTTATCTTGCTTTCTACAAAGGGGCATTTACTCCGCTTTGGCACTCATTGGACTTGTTTATAGTTTATATTTTCTATTGAAATCTCAGCGGTATATTAGCCTTCATATGCCATATATGTTTCCCCTATTGTATATATGCCAGTCATATATTTTGTATGCTTCCTATTTTTCTCATTGTTATTTTAGTATTTTAGAATTGTATTTTTTGTTATGTCTATATACTGGAGCTTTTCTCCTTGGGTCTCCACTGAAAATGGGCTATTTAGGCTCAGTTGTACCAACCGGGTTAAAAAATGTCAAATAAATACATTTCTACCTGCAAGCCTTGACACTGAGAACTAGTGTTCTGTAAGCATCAGTTCCAGCAGCCTGAAATGATTTATTTGGCTTGTTTACATTGATGTGCATTGTTACCATTATGAAATGGTCGAGTCGTCCAGGAATTCCACCTGTCACCTATGGACTTTCTGCTACTGGCTAAGGCTCTTACCTCCCCCATACTGCCTTTTTAGGCAGTGCCATAAAAACAAAATTTCCAGTGTAAAAATATCCTGAAAAAAAACAACCGTAACCAACCAGGAGACTGTAGGTAGATACATATAAACTGTAGAGTAAACATTTTCTTTGTTGTACTAGACATGTATTAGTAAAAATGCACTTTGCTGGAGCTTTTCTCTTCAGGCCTCTCCTGAAAATGGACACTGTAGTCCAGTCAGACCATCCTAGTAAAAAAATGTTAAATAAATAAAGGTTCTGCTGCTAAATTGTAGGAGTCTAAATCTGAAACTGTACTCACTGGAAGCACTCTTTACCCTGGAAGATGGAGACATCTGTGCAGCCACAGACACCTGGTTCAAAGCTGTGGAGAGCACCCTAGCCATACCAGGATATAATGCCTTCCACATGTTCAGACCACAAAATGAACACATGAAAACTAGAGGAGGGGGAGTATCAGTATTCACCAAAGATAAATAAACCTCTAGACTGGTAAGCACTCCTTACCCTGGAAGATGGAGACATCTGTGCAGCCACAGACACCTGGTTCAAAGCTGTGGAGATCACCCTAGCCATACCAGGATATAATGCCTTCCACATGTTCAGACCACAAAATGAACGCATGAAAACTAGAGGAGGGGGAGTATCAGTATTCACCAAAGATAAATAAACCTCTAGATTGGTTAAACAGAATGATTCCCTAGAGTTACTCCATGTGCACATAACTATTTGAAAGACTCGTCTCGAAGTTGTCAGCTATAGATCCCCCTCCATGAACCACGATATCTGCACTGCCTACTTGGATCTCCTTGAGTTACTCAAAATACAACCAAACACCTTGGTTATGGGTGACATTAACTACCTGTCTATAGATTAGGTAAATTATACGTGTACAAACACACTTGCCCAAAGATTCTTGGACTTTAACTGAAATGCCTTGGAGCAGATAGTTGGCATCCTCTAGACTTGGTATTCACCAACATGGTAGAACAGTGCACCAGCACAAGTGTGCAGCCCTCCCTGGTGAAATCTGATCATAAATCTATCTCATTCGAAGTAGCAATAGCATCAGAGCCCCCCTCCCCAGGAGAAAGTAGGCTAAAAAACTTCTCCAAAGCCAACTACAGCCTCTTACGAGAAGGCATTAATAGCTTCAAAGCTCCTGTCCTCACTGACGGCAAGGACACCTGTACTGGGATATACACCAAGTATTGTATAAATATCTGTACAGCTGTATTGACTTAGCATTCCTGATAGGACCAAACTAGATCCTCAAGAATACAATGAGCCTGCCTGGTGGACATCTGCCATAAACAGGTTGTATAATAAGAGGAAGAAATTGCTGTCTAAGAGCAAGAAACTATCTCAGAACTGGAAGCACACACTTCTCAGCTTGAACAAGCAAATAAGTCAGCTTGTAAAGTTCTCTAAAGCTAACTACAAGTCTAGGTTAGCATCCCTAGCTAAGGATAACCATAAGGCATTCTTTAGCTACATCCGAAACCTTAAAGGAAAAGCCCAGATTTGTGCTGAACTGGTAGTAAATGGTACCACATATACTGAACCAGTGGAAGTAGCCAACCTGCCAGTGGACAGGTTTAGTGAAAACTTCTCCTCCGTTCCTGCCACATGTACCCCAAAACATTTTTACTGCCTATTCACCACCTAGTATCGCGAAAGAGCAAATCCTAACCGCTCTCTCCAAGGCCAAAAACACAGCATCTATGGGACCTGATAACAGATTACCATATTAATAACAACACCCTAAGTACTAAATCAGTGGTGATCTTACTTTTGATCACCATGTTTCCAAGTTGGTAAGGAGAGTCCATCTACATTGCTCAGCTCATAAGCAAGGGCACAGCTTCCAGAACAAAAGAGGTTATAACCCCCCTGTACTCTTCCTTCATCAGGCTAATAGTAGAGTACAGTGCTTCCTTTGGTATGTACAGGCAACTGCAGCAACTGGAGAGATCTCAAAGGTTCCTCACCAAGAAAGTTCAGGGTCTTCAGCATGTGTCTTACATGGACAGACTTAATCACTGCCACTATACTCTGTATCGTATAGACAACTCAGAGGCATCCTGTGCCTTGCATACAGATCAACCTGTGATCTTACCTTAATGGAAATGCCACACATCCTTAAGTCAAATGGTACATGATTCACTCGCTCTAGGGGCCTTAACCCAGCAGGTGACATCAACAGGACTTGCTGGAGCAACAGATATGTCTCCCAGAAGATGCCTCTCTTCTGGAATAAATTTCCAATACAGGTTAAACAGAGTTCCTCATTAACCCTTTTTAAGCATAACTTGGACGATAGAATGGAAAATCATAAATTCACCCCAGGCGTTTCAACTGTATCCCTTTTGGATAGGGGCAGTCGGTGTTTATTTAGATCTGCTTATAGCAAAGACCATATCTCTAGACCCTTAAGGTACAAGGGTTGAACTTGGCTAGGCTTGTAAGGCCCATAGGGCCATTAGTGTAGTAACCTCTTATGAACCTATATGTTAATCATGATGATGAACTATCTCATTATCATTAATCTGCATATTTCTGAATTGCAACTACTATTACAACTTGCTGAGCTACATATTGTGGTAGTTAAGTACTGCTCATGTAGACACTGGAATCCTCCTGACACACACACGTGCACACACACACACACACACACACACACACACACACACACACACACACACACACACACACACACACACACACACACACACACACACTCCTTCAACCTGCCTCTGACTTGTCTGCTCCTTCCCCGATTCCAGTACAAGTTGAAGTGCAGTTAAGGCACATGAGTTTAGAGTACTCCCAGTGGCTAGTGTTTCCCCCATCTGAGATCCCTGTAATAGTTGATGTACTGTTATGGTACAATTATTTCATAGGTAGGTGCTAGGCTATTGGCCCTAGGGCCTATATAAGCCTAGCCAAATGGTACCCTGGCTTTTGTCACCCAAGAAAATTGTTTTCCTTTGCCCCTGTCAAGCAGAGCCACAGAAGTGATCCCCAGGGTGAATTTCATATCTCCCATCCAATCATCAAGATTTTGCTTGAAGAGTGCTAATGAAGAGCTTTGTTTGATATAGATAGGTAGTTTATTCCAGAGTATGGGAAGTCTCTGGAACAAGAATCTATCCCTCCAGCATGTTCTGTTTATTGTGGTGACAAGGCTTAGGTCTCTAGAGCATGTAGCTTGAAGGGATTTGGATTTCTTTAAGTGGAGCATGTCCAACAGCTCTGGGTTTGACATAGCTTTGTACTTTAGGCAGATATCACCTCTGAGTATGTGATATGTGACAGAGTAAAGCTGGAGTTTTTTGAGACGGTCTGAGTAGGGCATCTGTTTGAGGCCAGTAATCCTCTTTGTGAGGTATTTCTGCGGCCTTTCCAGTTGTTGTAGATGTCTTGTGAGGTACATACCAAAATGAGCATTGTACTCTATAATGGGTCTAATGAGTGATGAGTAGAGGGGAACAATGACCTCTTTTTCCCTGGATGAGAAACCTTTTGTGATGAAGTGTGCCACGTAGAAGGATTTCCTGACTACTGTGGCGATGTGATTATCAAAGGAGAGAATACTGTCCACATGTCCCAAGGTCTCTTATCACACTTTCAGTGTTAAGTAGACTACTGCCTATGTGGTAGTTCATGGGTACAAAGTTGTTACCAAAAGGGATAACAATGCACTTTTTGGCATTGAGCTTGAGGCCATGGCTTTGACACCGGGCATCTGTCTCAGTAAGGCCCTTTTGTAGGATGTCCACATCATTGGGAGTTTTGATGATGGCTCCTAGTTTGCAGTCATCTGCGAACTTTGTTAGCCAAAGACCTTCTGTGTTAGCCTGTATGTCAGAGAAGTAGATACCAAACAGGACAGGACCTAGGACTGAACCCTGTGGTACTCCACTTGTCACTGGTCTGAAGTTGGATTTAAAGTCTGCTACTTTCACAGTGTGGGTTCTGTCAGTGAGCCAGTTGGCAACCCATCTTGTGACATAGGGATTTATACCTAGTTTAGTGAGTTTATCTATAATTCCAGAGTGGGGGATGGTGTCGAAAGCCTTGGTGAGATCTAGATAGGCTGCATTTGCCACCATACCCTCATCTACGGCTTTGGTGACTGCATCAAAGAAGTCTATCAGGTTTAGGAGACATGCTCTGTTTTTTACAAACCCGAACTGGGTAGAGTCTAGAGTTTGGAGATTACCAGTGTCATTGTTTATAAGTTCCATGATGATACGTTCCATAGCTTTGCAGACCAGGCTCATCAGGCTAATGGAGCAGTAGTTCCCGGGTCCATGGTGGCTTCCCCTTTATGGAGTGGGATAACTGTTGCTGTGTGCCATTCAGTGGGCACAAAGCCTGAGGTGAGGATATCATTAAACATGGTACTTAGGTGGGGTGCCAGTTTGTTCTGTAGTTCATGTAGAACATAACCTGGGATGTTGTCAGGTCCCATGTTTGCTGTGTGCTTGGCTTTGGAGAGTGTGGTTTTTATCTGTGCAGCCATGATTACAGGAACTTTGCATTCTTCTGGTATAGAAATAGGCCCTTTAGGGGATGAGAGAGAGGTAAAGTTAGCACTGAACCTATCTGCCAGGACGTTGGCAATATCAGTTGGTTCTGTATATTTAGTGCCATTGTGCTGTAACACAGAGCAGATCTGAGTGTTGCCATTGAGGTTCTTGACATAGCTATAGAATGCTTTGTGGTTGTCTTTAGAATCAGTGGTGATTTTGTTTTTGTAATTAGCTTTAGAGGTTTTTATGAGAGATCTCAGCTTCTTACAGAGGCTGACCACGGAGCTCCTCCAATCATGGGATTTTACTCTTTTTTGCAACTTCTGTTGTAGAATGTATGGCAGGGGACCACCAGATTGGCTTCCTTTTTTTGGAGGATAGCATCTTGGTAATGTTAGGGATTGCACGATCCATGCACTCGTGTAAGTGCTTATAAAGTGCATTTGTATAGGATTCAGCAGTCGTACCTCTATTGTCCGTCAGCATGGGTGTTGTGAAGTTTGCCACTTCTGTCTTAAGAAGCATGAAGTTGGCTTTGGAGAAATGTTTTATGGTGGTTTCCCTAATGGGGGGGGTGGGGTTGGGATGTGGATGTCTAGGGTGATTAGCTTGTGGTCAGATCTGACCAACGAGGAATTGACCTCTGGTGTGGAACACCGGTTGCCCATGTTGGTAATGACCAGGTCTAGGATATTGCTGCCCCTGGTGGGGATGAGGATAAGTTGATACAAGGCATTGGAATTTATGAATTCCAGAAAACGTTGAGCACAAGAGTTGGTACATGAGTAGTTTTCCGAGTTAATGGTGGGGTAGTTGAAATCACTCATTATTAGGGTGTTAGGTTGTACCCTAATATTTTCCAGTTTATCAAGAAATGAGGAGTGGGAATCCTGGGGCATGGTGGGGGATCTGTAGCAAGCTACAATTTGGATTGTGGTCTTGCCCAAAGTTAGGTGCACTTGGATAATCTCGGATGCATTATGCTGAGCAACTAGCCTGGAGGTGTGGATATCCTTAATGAATATGAACGCGCCTCCACCTTTAGTGTTTCGGTCCAGGTTAGGTGGCCGAAAGGTGAGGTATGAATTATAGCCTGGTAATGCAGGGGTGCTCTCTCGAGCCTTGAACCAGGTCTCTGTCACTGCACAGATGTTGATGTTCTCCATTTTAAGGAGTGCCTCGAGTGAGTGCATTTTGAGGTTTAGACTTCTATCATTGAGTAGCATTACCCTCAGATTTTGTTTACTTGTACCTGTTACTGTGGTGAATTTGTCATTTGGACCTTGCCTAAAAAAGGCATTATAGGGGTCGCAAGAGCCTTAGCCAGTATCCGGAATCCTAAGGGCGACAGGTGCAGGCTGTCTCTAGTAAAGCATCATGGTTTGTCGATCATGTCATCCCAGGAAGACAGATACTGGATCCCCTTAGAATGACACCAGAAGCTTATCCAATTGTTGAAGTCAATCATTTTGTCATTGTACTGTGCTATCATTCTGGGTGATGGCAGGATGCTACTCAGGGCTAGGGTCATACCTGCCTGGGCTACAAGATCAGAGAGCTCCTCCATGTCTCTCTTCATTTAGTCCAGGGAGGTACGTCTCAGCTCATTCAGAACAACATGGACAATGACAGAGTCATATTTGTACTTATTGTGGAGTGACCTGAGTGCATGCGTTATGTGGTGGGTCCTGGCACCTGACAGGCAGCTGACAGTAACTTTCTCCTTCTTTAGCATGGCGAGTGGAACATCAGTGTGCCTGACTATAGAGTCACCTATAACTAGATTGTTGGGTACGTTGTTATGCCTTATGGGCTGTGGTAGAGTGGAACACTGAGTTTGTGGGCTATGTGTCATATGGGTTGTGGCGGGGGGTGGAGATTGCTTGTGTTTCTGCTTTGGAGGTCCCTGTTGCTTGGGTAGAATTTTAATGAGAGCCTCTGCAAATGTAGGTGTGTGTTTTGTATTTCTATGTGTTTGTTTTGGTGGTGTAGGTTTTGAGGGACTATGTGATGAGTGTGGTGTGGTGCAAGTGTTTACCTTCTCCTCTTGACTGTCTAGTCCAGTCTTGGGTGAAGAGAGCTTTGCTTCCAGTTTGGCTATATAAGTGCATCTGTCACAGGTTGTAGTGTTGGGTGGCAGGAGGAGAGGGTTGTCTGTGTACATGAGGCAATTACTGCATGGCCCCAAGATGCCCAGATTCATCAGGTAGACAGGAGAAAACACCGGGAGCTTGCCCTTAGACATGCCTGGATAGATGCTTATTTATTAAGTATTAAAAACTGTTTCTCTCTAGACAAGTGAGGAAAGTTGAGTGCTGTAGTAATTTGTAGCTTATTTAGTGCTTACAATGAGTTCTGAACAAGTGCTCAAAGAAACAGATTTGAGTGCTTGAGTGGGGGATTGTGTCAAAAGCCTTGGCTAAGTCGAGATAAGCTGTATGTATTGTTTTGCCTTCATCAGGGGTTTTGGTGACATTCTCGAAACCCACCAGGTTTAGTAAACATGATCTACCCTTAATGAAGCCAAATTGGATCGGGTTAAGAGTTTGAAGGTCACCTATGTCTTTGTTGATAAGGCCCATGATAGTTCTCTCCATGGCCTTGCTGATAAGGCTGGTTAAACTTATGGGTCTAGAGTTCCTATGGTTGGTTGCTGGACTCCCTTTGTGCAAGGGAATTACTATTGCTGTTTTCCAATCTGCTAGGACAAAGCCAGTACTTGGAGTGTGGTTCAAGGCTCCAGAGAGCACCCCTGCAATACCAGGCTACAATTCTTAACACACTTTTCGGCCAACAAACCAAGATCAAAACACTAAAGGTGGAGGAGTGTCCATATTCACCAAGGATATTCACACCTCCAGGCTAGTTGCCAAACACAATGCATCTGAAATTCTCCAGGTGCAACTAACACTAGATAAGACTGCAATCCAAACTGTAGCTTGCTACAGATCCCCCACCATGCCCCAAGATTCTCACTACACATTTCTAAACATACTGGAAAATATTAAGATACAACCAAGCACCCTAATACTGGGTGATTTCAACTACCCTGTCATTAACTGGGAAAACTACTCGGGTACCAACTCCTTTTCCCAACGGTTCTTGGAATTCATAAATTCCAATGCCCTGGATCAACTAATCCATTGTCCCACCAGGGGGTCCAGTATCTTAGACCTGGTCTTTACCAACATGGGAGATAGATGCTCCACACCAGTGGTCACCCCCTCACTGGTCAGGTCTGACCATAAGCAAATCACCATTGACATCCACATCCCACCCCCACCCCCCAGTAAAGAAACCTCCTTAAAAAACTTCTCCAAAGCCAACTTCATGCTACTGAAGTCAGAAGTGACAAAGTTCACAACAACCATGCAGATGGGATCTGGAAGTTCGACTGCAGAATCCTACACGAAGTCACTGTACGAGCACATCCACTCACGCATGAATCGTGCCATCCCAAATAGAACCAAGATGCTCTTTTCCAAAAACAGGAAGCCAATCTGGTGGTCCCCTGCTATAAAAAAACTATACAACAGAAGGAAGAAACTGTTGCAGAAAAGAGGAAAATCCCAGGATGCAAAAAACTCCCTCACCAGCCTCAGTAAGAAGCTGAGATCCCTCATAAAATCCTCAAAAGCTATTTACGAAAATAAAATTGCCAAAGATTCCAAAGACAACCACAAGGCATTATATAGTTATGTCAAGAATCTAAATGGCAATGCTCAGATCTGCTCTGAGCTACAACAGAATGGCATTAAATATACTGATCCCAAGGATATTGCCAATATCCTGGAAAATCGATTTAGTGCCAACTTCACTCCCCTCTCACCCCCTAAAGGGCCCATCTCGATACCAAAAGATTGCCAAATTCCGATAATCACAGCCACACAGGTAGAAACAGCACTCTCCAAAGCTAAGAATACAGCATCCATGGGACCAGATGACATCCCAGGCTGTGTACTACATGAACTACAAAATTAACTGGCACCCCACCTACGTGTCATGTTTAATCATTGCCTCACCTCAGGCTTCGTGCCCACTGAGTGGTGCACAGCTACAGTTATCCCACTCCACAAGGGAGGATCTGCCTTGGATCCCGGGAAATACCATCCCATCAGTCTGACAAACCTGATCTGCAAGGGCATGGAATGCATTATCATGGAACTTATAAACAAAGACATTGGCAACCTTCAGACACTGGACCCCACCCAGTTTGAGTTTGTGAAGGGCTGATCTTGTCTCCTGAATCTGACTGACTTCTTTGAATCGGTCTCCAGAGCTGTGGATGAGGGTAAGGTGGTCCACACAGCCTATCTGGACTGAGCCAAGGCCTTCGAAACCATCCCCCACTCGGGAATCATAGATAAACTTACTAAGCTGGGCATAAATCCCTCCGTCACTCGATGGGTTACCAACTGGCTTACTGACAGAACCCAGACTGTAAAAGTAGCCGACTCCAAATCCAGCTACAGACAAGTGACAAGTGGAGTACCTCAGGGTTCAGTCCTGGGACCACTCTTGTTTGGCATCTACTTCTCTGAAGTACAGGCCAACACTAAGGGACTCTGGCTAACAGTTTGCAGATGACTGCAAACTGGGAGCCATTATTGAATCCCTAAATGATGTGGATATTCTACAAAAGTGCCTTACAGAAACAGATGCCTGGTGCCAGAGCCATGGGCTCAAGCTTAATGCCAAGAAATGTATAGTTATCCCCTTTGGAAAAAAAAAAAAAACATGTACCCATGAACTACCACATAGGTGGCAAAACACTAAACATCGAAAGTGTGATGAGAGACTTAGGGACACAAGTGGACAGTGGTCTCACTTTCGATAACCACATCGCCATAACAGTCAGGAAATCCTTCTGTCTGGCACACCTCATCACTAAGGGCTTTTCATCCAGAAAAAAGGAGGTCATTGTCCCACTGTACCCATTCCTCATTACACCCATTATAGAGTATAATGCCCCATTTGGTATGTACCTCACAAGACATCAACAACAGCTGGAAAGGCTGCAGAAATACCTCACTAAAAGAATCACAGGCCTAAAGCAGATGCCATATGCTGACTGTCTAAAAAACTCCAGCTATACTCTGTGGCATATCTTCTACTCAGAGGTGATCTCTGCTTAACATACAAGGCCATGTCAAACCCTGAGCTGTTGGACATGCTCCACTTAAAGAAATCCCAATACCTCAGAGCCACACGCTCCAGGGATCTAAACCTTATCATCACAATGAACAAAACATGCTGGAGGGATAGGTTCCTGACCCAGAGACTCCCTATACTCTGGAATAGACTGTCCATACATGTCAAGCAGAGCACCTCATTGGCCCTCTTCAAAAGGAACCTTGATGATTGGATGGGAGATAGGAAATTCACCCCGGGGATCATGTCAGATGCCCTGCTAGACAGGGGCCCAGAGAAGTAAATATTATGGGAAAAAATTTCCAGGGAATTGTTATGGCTAGGCTTGCATAGGCCTTAGGGCCGATAGCCTAGTACCAACCTATGAACCTATGAGAGTGGCAAGTGTTTCTACTAGGCCCTGTTCTAGACCATTTAGTAGGCAGCCTTGAATGCTATCCAGTTTGGAGTTTGCATGTTCTCCCTGTGTCTCTGTGGGGTTCCTCCCACCTCTGAAAAACATACTGTTTCCATCTCAAACTCACCAATGAATGAAGCTGTGGGCAGCTCAGACTCTACATGGTGCCCTATAGGGGGAAGAGGTGTACAGACCAACCTCTTTGGGCATCTACTGTGGTACACAGTATCCTCATGACAGAACACAGATCACTGACTGTGGCAGGGCTAACCACTTGATGGTGTAAAATATGGCTCTAGGTGATTTGGTCATGTTGACTAATGTTACCAATGGCATGGATAGTTACTGGTGATAAGTGGGTTGAGGACCCAACCTACTACAACCTATCCCAGGGACCCATGATAACAGTGGGAGGGGGTCTATGTGCCCCACTTGGCTAGTGTGTGCCCACCATAAAGCCCAGCAGCCCTGCGTCAATAAGCTGGCTGGCTGGTGTCTAGCTGCCCAGCCTGGGTTACCTGGGATAACTCTGTTGAGCAAAAGTTAGACACAAAAGCAATAAACTTGCCAAACCTGAACTGAGAATTGCCACACCTAATGTAGGTTCACTGACAGGATACAGTTTGGAAGTGGATGACATGATGATACAGAGGAGAATGGACATGCTATGTGTCCAAGAGACAAGATGGAAAGAGTGCAGCAAAGCCACTTGGCTTGGAATCTAGAGTCTACTACTCACGAGGGGGACAGGCTAGAAATGGTGTGGGAATTGTGGTGAGAAAGAGACTTCAGAAGGCAGTGAGGGATATCATCAGAATTAGTGATGGACAGTGTAATGATAGGTCAGTATTCATAATCCAGCCTATGCCCTATGGCCCTATAGCAGGGTTGTGATAGTGAGGAAAAGAGTGCATTCAGAAAGCAGCTGCAAGACCTACTAGATAAAGCAGGACAACAGGAATTGGTGGTGATAATGGGTGACTTGAATGCACATATTGGGACACACAGAGGATTGTCTATGTCCACATGGGTAGGGCAACAGGAATAAAGAAGGAGAGGCCATTCTAGACTTCTGTCTGGCAAATGGCTTGATAGTAGCAAACACATGGTTCAGAAACAGAGGCAATTGCAAGATCACATACAAGAGTGGCCACCATGTAACTCAAGTAGACTTCCTCCTAATAATGAAAGGGCAGTGGGGTAGAATCAATGATTGCAATGTCATCCCCAGTGAAACAGTTGGCCCACAACATAAACCCCTGGTTGCCACAATCAGCTGCAAGCAGTGGTCAGAGATGTCTCTGTGGTCAATAGAGACCAGGGTGAAGACCTTGAAGAAAGCATAACAGTTCAAGGGATTATTCAGGGCTCTAGCACCCCAAGAAAAGGAGGAAATAGGTGGTGCTGAAGAAACATTGCAGCACCTCAAAACAGCGTGTGTAAGGAGTACAGGACAGATATGTGACTGAGCCAGGTATGGAAATAAGGTGCACAAGAAAAGCTGGTGGTGGAATACAGAAGTCAAGGAAGTCATCAAAAGAGGGAAGGAGTGCAGGAAAAAGTGGGAGATAGAAAAGACTGACCAGGCTAAGAAGGAATACTGGTTGGCTAACAAAGAAGCTAAGAAAGGAGTTGCAATGGCAAAGAATAGGGCATTGGAGGTGCTCTACTGGCTTCTGGAAAGTGACTGAGTAGGTGGCACAAAGAAACTATATAAGGTTGCAGAGAGAGAGCAATAAAGAAAATAATCAGACACCCTTCATAAGGGATGCCACAGCAACAACCTTCTCACCAGTGCACAGGACATCAAAGGCAGATGGAAGGAGTCAACCTGCTCACCAGTGCACAGCACATCAAAGGCAGATGGAAGGAGTATTTCCAGCAACTTCTGAATGAAGAAAACCCCACAGAAGCTGTACTGCCCCAGAAACAGACTACGATGAGAGAAGAAGAGGAGCCCACCCTAGAAGAAGTAAGAACAGCACTAAGGAAAATGAAGTCATGGAAAGCAGCAGGCTCAGATGAGGTGACATCAGATATGATAAAGATGCTGGGTGAGATAGGGGAGAAATGGCTCCTGAGGGTACTAATAACAGTGTGGAGAGAAAGGCGTATCCCAGATAAGCATACTCAAAGCAGTGTATAAGAAGAAAAGAGATATCCAAAACTGTGGGCAGTACAGAGACATCAAACTCCTATCACGTTGCATGAAAGTTCTGGAGACTGATTGATAAACGGATATGCAGAGTAGTAGAAAGTAAGATGGGAGATGAGCAGTTCAGATTCAGATCAAGATGCAGCACAACTGACCTGATATTTGCAGTGAGACAGATAGTTGAGAAGAAGCTAGAGATGAGGAAAGCGTCCAATTGGGCATTTCTAGACTCGGAGAAAGCATATGAGAAGGTCCTAAGAAAGCTGATGTGGGCAGTACTGCAGTGGTTTGAAGTCCCAGAAACACTGGTAGAATTATTGCAGGCTATGTACTAGGACCCAATGACTCAAGTACAAAAAGTGGTTGGCTTCACAGAGGGGTTCCCAGTGGGAGTGGGTGTGCACCAGGGTTCAGTTCTGAGCCCACTGCTGTTCATACTGGTGATGGATTACATTGGCAAACATGTCAGAGGGGACAGATCAACAAACTTGCGGTTTGCAGATAATGTGGCATTACAGGCAGACTCTGAGCAAGAACTTCAGCAAAAGATAGGGGAATGGAATGCAAAACTAAAGGCACACAGGATGAAACTAAGCACAGATAAGACAGTGGTAATGGCAGCAAACTGGGGAAATCAGAAGTTGAGAATTGTGATAGAAGGGAAGATAGTGGAACAGGTAAATAGTTTCAAGTATCTGGGAAGGGGTTATTGAGGAGAAGGGAAGTCTGAATGAAGAGGTCAATGCTAGAATCAAAAGGGCTGCAGCTAACTGGCATAGAGTCTCTGGTGTTATCTATGACAGAAGAATGCCAAAGAAGCTGAAAAGTAAGGTGTACAAGTCAGTGGTGCGATCAGTGCTACTGTATGGTACAGAAACCTTTGCAGTAAAGGCAGAGCAGATGAGGAAGCTACAGGGGATGGAAATGAAGTGTCTGAGAAGGTGGCAGGATGCACTCTGTAGGACAGATGAAGACCTGAGGACATAACAGCAGAAGCCAAAGTAACTCCAATTGCAGAAAAAATAAAAAGGAACAGATTACGGTGGTTCGGACACATACGCAGAAAAGCAAAAGATAATCTGGTGAAGAAGATTTGGAACAGACAGGAGGAAGGTAAGATGAAGATGTCCAGCAAAGAGGTGGATGGATTGTGTGAAAGATCAGAGATGGTTAGGCATGAGTGTTGAAGGCAGGAGTGTGGCATTGAATCAAGAGAGATGGAGACAATTAACATGACACCCCGACCCCATGTAGAAAAAGGGGCCTGATGATGATGATGATGAATTTAGAGTACCTGCCATACACATTTGAGTTATTGAAACATGAGGTAGTTGATTACACAGAGATTTGACATTTAAGTCAAGCTAACTTCTCTAGTGACATTTTTAGTTAGGATATGTTCCATTATGGTACCATTATAGTATCCCAGGTGAAGATTGTTTCCCTCCAGCGCTGGTCTCCTTAATAGTTAATGTGCTGTTATTAATTTTATTTATTTTTTTCTCTTTGTTTACTGAGACATTCCAACCAGAGTTTCATCCATTTTCAGCAGAGGACCAGGGAGAAAAGCTATACAGATAAGAACAGATAATTACATAACACAAAAATATAACATACTATAAATAATACGGTGAGTTATATAATATCACATTACATAGTATATTGATGACAACCATCCAAACACATTTGAGTTATTGAAACATGAGGTAGACTATTAAAGATAACATTTAAGAATAGCTAACGTATCTACTAATATTTTATTTAGAATATGTAAAGATGGATAACATAGGAACCGAAAGAATTATACTGGAAGATGAATTTAAAGAAAGAATTCTCACAGGATACTATATATGTAGAGGGTGGTATAGACAGAAGGTAAAAGCATATATGAAAGCAGTAGATGTATCAGTGGTTACCAGAAAGAAAAAAAAATTATAGGGGAAAACAAGTGGGTTGTAGCCACAGAACTGTAGAATCCCAGGTGTCTAAGTGTTCTCCTACCCCGAGCCCTTTATTGATGTTGATGCCATTATGGCACTTAAGTGTAGAGAAATCCCAGTTGACTAGTGTTTCTTCCCACCAACCCAGAGTTCATGGACTGAGGCTGGTGACTTTATAGCACTTAAATGTAGAGTAATTCCTGTTGTCTAGTGCTTCTTCCCACATTCCCCATATTACTCTCATGTATGGTAGTTGAACATGGCTTTTTGACCATGTTCACTACACTGACGTAGTGAGGTCAGCCATGATGATCTACACGCCCGAGTGATTTCTTGAATCACTCGGCATGTAGATGCCTTTCTGGAGGTGGGTCTGCGAGAGAGAGCACCTTTATAATTAGCACATGCCTCTCCCCTGGACTGCTTCATTAGTATTCAGCACAGCTGGGATCCAGTCCTATGCCGTGCTGCATATGTTCGTGATACAGCACCATGCAGCACCGTGTTAGGGACATGCTGAATGCAAAAATGTTGCCATAACGTATGCACAAAGGTGAACACTTCATGGTACCTTTATGAATTCCCCCCTCATTTTACATCAGCTTTTTATGACAGATACTATTTGCCATTTCACCAGTGACAGAGAATGCCACAAAAGTTCCTGGGTGTCATTAATGCTTTTACTAGTGGCTTTTTCTTGACTAATTTCAGTACTACCTTTATATGTCACACAATTATTTTCACGGCAGTGTCTTTCTGAATTGTTTGCGTGAGTCACATAGTGCAATGTAGCATTGCTCAGTGGCATCAGATGGTGTTGTCTCCTCCATTGAAGTGCTTAAACCTTCTTGAAACAATTTGTATCATAAAATAAGTCATAATCACATTAAGAGCCTTTAGAATTGTATAGCAAAATTTTAAATCTTGTGAAAATACCAAAGTCCCTGCCAGTCTGTAGACTTAACACTATATTCTAAAGTTCTCCATGACTGTGTTTGTTCTATAACAAAGAAGGTCATTCTTATTGCTGGCTGGTTTTATGGCATCTGCCCAACCTCATTCATTTATCAAAATTAACAGCCCAGTGAAGCTTCCAGTCCCAAGTGTCAAACGTTGCATCTTCATGGCACTGGTCTGCTGGTATTAAAACCTGACATAAAGAAGGAGCAAGTGAAAACCAAATTCACAAGCAGAAATAAATGTCACTAAGTGCTTATTCCACATTACCTTTTTTAATTTGGTAACACAGATTGATTCCTTTTTTGACAAGATTAAAGTCTGAAATCAAAACTGGCCTTTTCTTCATTTACTCTCCCCCTCATTCTAGTGTGGCAGTCAGTGATATCCCCACACTTTTGTATAATATTTAATGACGCAGTGCTGTGTGCGGACCCTCAGTATACACAACCTGACTTCAGATCACTGGAAGGTTACAATCACCCAGTGTTCAAGACTAGAAACAGACATCATTTTATGGTCTTGCATATACTTGTTACCATTTCAGGAGATAATGGGGAAGTATTTGTACTGTGGGAGGCCTATAGCACCTTTTTGGGGGGTTGTGCGCTACTATCTTTTCTACCCCAGTGTACCTTTGGTGAGGGGTTCATAACTGCATCACGTGCTGCTGAGAGCCACTTGTACAAGTAAAGGTATTTTTGTAGATTTTGCATGCTAAGATAAAAGTAGGAATTGGTGAGGTTTGAGAACTATTCACCTTGACACAATATAGTTGTAATTATTGATATATATGATGGGATTTTTTACTTAACTTAAAGCATTTGTAGCAAATCTGTCTTTCACATGAAAGTATATTTATGAGCTTTTGTTTCTGCATTATAAGTGCAGCTTTTCACTCCAGGGCACCACTAAAAGGGCAGAAATTTCCAGTAAACAAATGCAAATAAATAAACAATTAAACAAATAAGTATTTCCCTTCATTTCTACATGACTGCTGTTTTCATTTTCAGCCTGGGCCCTTTTTCTATTACCAGTGCATATGACATGGTAATATGCTAAGATAAAACATCAGTGTAAACTTCCTGTTTACATATTTCCTATGGCTTCACAGAAATTAAATAAATCATTTAGTGTGCACAGTTACAAATGGTGCTTGAAGAAATACAAATTAATTTTATTTGTGTGGATGTAGTCGGAGAGCACACAAGACTAGCTTCAAAATGAATTAGTACATATCTTTAATGCTCTGAGTTGTGAATGATTTATCGGATGTATGACCAGAACTGCTGTGAAAACAAAATGCAATGTTTAGGATGCCTTGTTTGGAACACATGAATTACAATGCCAGGATTGGGTGTATACAGAGCTGAAGCTCAGCTGAGTAACTTAGAGCAAATTAATTTTATTGGGAGTACCCACTTTACCAAGGTAAGGCTTTCTTATGTGTAAATAAATTATATTACAGTACCTAATAACATTACTTATTACTAAAGGAGTCTGAAAGACAGTGTGAGCCTTCTCTTCCCATTATAGGTCTTTAGGTCCATTTGCCTGTATAGTTTTGAACTTGTACTAATTTCTTGTAGCATCAATATTTTGCACTGCATCCGATTCCCAGCAGTTGGGAAAGGGGGGGGGGGGTGCAGCAACAGAAATAACCAAGATGCTTGGCAATGAGTCTTGTTTTAACATGAAATACATTCAATAATAACTAAATAAGGGCAAAACACTTTTCAGACCAGAAGTAGACCTTGAACAATCTCTAATTATGTTTGTTCAGGTTCTCCTCATCAGATCGCTATCATGTTAACCATTTTAAATTGTTGCAGACTAGTTTCAGTGGTCTGTTCATGACTCTGCAATGTCAGTCACTATTAAAAATGTTTCATCTAAAAATAACAGGAAGTATGGAAACTCATACTTTTTCCACATGCATATACATGAAAAATATTTTATTGTTTACTTGTTATTAAAGTGGCACAGCTGCTTTACGTTCTCTGCACTGATGGTTACAGAAGTACATAAAGGTACAATATGAGCAGCACCTCTCTGGAAAGCAGGTGCCTTATTTAACTGTCTGATGTTGAGAATATGTAAATTCTGTCACTATGCTTTACATAAGTGAGGCTAAATGTCAGCTGAACTGTTTTATGCAAATTACTTTTAATATTTAGTGTGACACTAAAATGCTCTACAGAACTTCCCATTTTGTTTGCATTAACATTTTAAGTCCTTTGCAGACACTTCAGAGCGCATGTTTCTTTAGCCCTTTTCCCACTTAAAATCACCATTTATCAACTGCTGCTGTCAGGAAACACCCACAATGGCGCAGAAGTACTCTCTGATGTAGATCATAGAAAAAACAACATAAAGTTTGTGTGTTTAGGAATAAAAAGTGTGTTATATTTTGGTGTGGGTATGCACACGAGGGTGTGTGTGTGATTGTTGGTGTGTGTGTGTGTGTGTGTGAGAGAGAGAGGGGGGAGTGGAGTGAAAAATTAAATGCTTCATTGCAGAGGTAAACAAAGTCAAATAAATATGCCCAAAGGCAGAGAGATGTTCCATAAGGTCAGAATGCTCAGATCCAAGTGAAATATCAGCAAATGTATCTTCAACAAAATGGAACTTCTGGACTTTTCCAGTGAAATGTGGTAGAAGTAAAATAGTGACGAAGCACCAAGAAAGCACCTGACGATCGCAACTAGTAACGGAATAGTGGAAGCAGAAAAAGATGTACAGCTGATTTATAGCAATGTATAATAAATGAAGGGAAATTAAAAAGTCTTTACTTGTATTCTGTGTATTTATGAAACATTAAGAAAAGCACAGTTGATAAATTGTCTCTTTTTAACAATATAGTTTTATTTTAACAATTGCATAATTAACACAGTACTGTTTGATTTTACCTTACACAATGCAGTACAGAAATATTTGCTTTTTACTTTATTAACATATCGTTAATTACACAACTTCATTCATGTTGCTTATTGGCTTGGGATTCCTGTTCATAGATAGAGTCTTTGATGCTATTTAAAGGGGAACTTCATCTCTGATATGCTGTGCCCGAAAGTCTTGAAAATCCTCTGGTATAGTATCTATAATAAACAAGAAAAATAAAGTATATAATTTTCAGGTGTTCAGGACAGGCATTTCAAAAGCAAGAATTCATATTAGCTACTGCTCTTCCATGCAGCTGTATCTATGTCTTTCCGGAAGATATGTCTGAGTGCTAAGCTTTCCTTACGCTTACAACATAGCCATTTGACCTGACCTATCTTTCTGTGATGCTCAAACAAATGAACAGTATCCACACATTTCCTTAACAAATCAGCTAGCTAGAAAGTAAACTAAGAACCCGTGTGACATCCTGTATCTACTGATTTTAAGTCACCCTCTTTTCCTTCCTTACGCCTTTTTTGTCAGCAGTCATTTCTTTAAACCAGTACAAACAATTACAGTATTTAGACGGTCTCTTTATAAACATGACATAACAAACAATAACGAGGCAAAATAAAAAAATGAACATTATTTTCCAGGCATTTTGTATTACTGCAGAACAAAGAGTAGTGAGATGCCAGTAATGCTGTGCCATTTCTATGTATCTTTAGCATCCATGTACAGCTTAAACTCTTCTGCTCAGGTAGTTATACTGCTTCAGATCTTCTACCTGATAGAGCTTGTTTAAGTTAATGTCCTCCATTTAAGACACAAGCACACATGCAGCCATACAGACAGACAGACCGACAGACAGACACACACACACACACACGCACGCACGCACACACACACACACACACACACACACACACACACTACAAGTTTGTTGAACTTGTGCTGTTATTGTAGTAGACATTGCATGCACCCTTGTATAAATAGACATATTCAGGAATCTGGAACATTGGTCCACAGCCTATTCTTAAGTAACTGTATTTGAGAAATTCTAATGTCAACACAGGTAGTCTGTAAGTTTGAAGTACTCTGTCAATGCAAGTTGTATATTGCAATAATATACTGTGCAGAAATACATTTCTAGATGCTAGTATTTTATGTTGCATAAAGACCAGACTTTTTCTGACATTGTATTTCATGTTGATATTATACATGTCCTATATCACTGTTGCAGTATTCTTCACCTTAGGGATCTCCTGAAAAGGATAGCCCAATGTCTGGCCAGTATACTAAAGCCATTAAATCTTATATGTGCTATACATCACATGTATGCTGTCTATACAGGATTTAGGGCATAAAGGTGATGTACGGACACAGACACACAGAACCTCTTTTCCCCCAGTCCGAATGCCATCATCACTCATTGGTCTAAACGTCCTTTGCTGTACTGAATATCGAGCCATCAGAGAAGTACTCCATTGTTTTGTTTTTTTTTTTTCCTTTTTGCTATTGGTCTTGTTTTCCTTTGATTTTGTGGAGTTTATGTCATCCAAGAACAGAAAATGTCAGTGTGGGAGGTAGATTCCCCATAAGGATCATCACAAGCAATGTCTTTTTTGCTTGGGTGTTTCCCATGACCATACCTCCTCTAGTATTTGTAAGATGTTTGTGCCTAAGACTCTTAGAAGCTCCTTGTCTTCCTTGGCCTTCTATCTCAAGAACCAGAGGCTTAAATAGTTAGTCCGGGGTGGCATGATGAAATCAATCTTCCATTAAGTAAGAAGAAGGTCAAGAACTCTCAGCCATACTTGTTTACTGTCCAGCCTCCACCGGACATCTTTGTAAAAGTGGGTGAGAGCTCTGTAGGTCATCCGGTGTTGACTTTGGATTCCTCTGCTGACACCCCATTGGAGACAGGAATGGATCCTTCGACACGTCCTCTGAAACTTTGCAGGTGTCTGCTCTGGATGTCAAGGGCGAACTGCGGTTAATTATCTTGGAGGGCAGTAGAGGCATTAAACAGATTCTAGTTAGTGAAGAGGCTCTGGGTACTGTTATTGAATCCTATCAGGGTTTGGAATCTCTGGCGTTTGTTAGGGCTGACATTCCTACCAAGAAAAACCCAGAAGACTATACATTCTTCTGTACAACCTAAGGACTCTCAAGGGGAACGATGGAAGTTTACAGAGGGCCAGTTTAATGCTTTAATGGCCCTGAAACCTCGCAAAGGTGTATCTGTCCCTACTTCCCCTTGGAATTCTACTTCTTCCGAAAGGCCTAGGGAACCTGATTCCTTGGATGAGGATTCAGAGTCTGATGAAGGGTCCTTGCCTTACTCTTCCTAGATGCCTTCTCCTTTGACCTATGGCTCTAATGAAGAGGAGTCCATTAGCCCTGAGTCTTCTTTGGAGTTGTCTTTTGGGAACACAGT
Source organism: Protopterus annectens (assembly GCF_019279795.1). Lineage (NCBI taxonomy): Eukaryota > Metazoa > Chordata > Ceratodontiformes > Protopteridae > Protopterus > Protopterus annectens. The sequence continues at coordinate 36,741,407 of NC_056730.1, forward strand.
AGCCAGAATGATGTAATATTTTAAGTGCAGTTCTTCTCAGGTGTCTGATATCTAGAAGTGATATTATGAGTTGCTTCAGAGTGACGCTCCTAAACTTTCTGCAGAACCTCCTTTGTTGTTTGGTTTGTTATAGACCTTTATAACTGTCTCTAAGACTCCTGATTCTCATCCTCCTGCTCCAAAGAAACCTGACTGGTCCTATAAGGCTCCTAAGGAATGTCAATTCCTATTTAAGTGTCCTTCTGCTGACCCTGCTGTGGTGTCAGTCTCCTTTGACAAGCCTTCTAAGCTTTTGCCCTCTTCCAAGCTTCTGCCTTTAGATAAGGATAGTAGGGCAATGGAGAGGATTAGAAAGAAGGTGTATACTGCTTTTGCTTTGGCCTTTAGGGCCATCAATTACCAGACCCACATGACCAGATATGCTCTGGCCCTGACTGCCAAGGCTTTTCAGGTTATTTATGACTTGCTTGATTCTGAAGGAAAGTCTTCTGCTTTATCTACTTTGAGTTCTACCCCTCAGGTAGCTTTGCCGCCCTATCAAGTGCAGCTATGATGCTGCTGATGCGTCCTCCAGAGTTCTGTCTTTGGGTATGTCATGAGGTGTTACCCTTGGCTTCACCTGCAGTCATTACCTGAAGACATTAAGGACAAGTTGCTGGATGCCCCTTTGTATAATAAGAATCTCTTTGGGACTGCTGCTGCTATGTTTAAGTCTCTTCAAGAAAAAGTTAAATCTTTGCAATACCTTAAACATATTTTATGTCTCCTATCCCTATGTTCCAGAGGAACTATCCTACTAGGTCTGATTTTGTTCACAGGCAGGTTTGTTAGGCCAGAAAGAGTGGTAGGTGAGCTCCTCCTGTAAAGTCCTTCCAGTCCTGTGACTCAGAAGTCTTCCTTTTCGGACAAGCCTGCTTCTCTTTGACATTTTGCCCCCCCCCCCCAATCCTTGGCCAGGTTCCCTTGTCCCTTTAGGTCTCCTTCTGTCTTCCAAACTGGCAACTCATCAATTCAGATTCTTGGGTTTTGTCATCATCCATCACAGTTACTTCATGGTGTGGAGGTTTCTCCCTCTTTTTTTTCAGGTATTCCTGAACAACTTCTACAGCATCTTCCTCATTTCTCAGAGGTTTATGGGTCCCTGTTGGACCAAAGAACTATTCGTCCTGTTTCTGCTTCCCAAGTGGGAAAGGGATTTTACTCCAGAATGTTCTTCGAAAGGAGGGCACTCAGAGGCCTATTCTTGATCTCTCCTTGCTCAGCATCTTTCTCAAGGTTCCTTCCATTTGAATACTTTCTCTTCAAACTCTGTTTCCTTTGTTGCTGCCTTTGACTTTTCTGGTGTCCTTGGAACTGAAGGATGTTTACCTATTCACCCTCTCTTCAGGAAATTTTTACATTTCTCTGTTTCTTCCTCTCATTTTCAGTCCTCTGCTTTGTTATTTGGCCTCTCTACTGCTCCAAGGGTATTCACAAAATACCTAGCTCCTGTGATTGCCTTTAGTAGGCTCATAGGTAGCTACGAGGCAATTGGCCCTAAGGCCGATATAGGGCCTATATAAGCCTAACCAAAAAGGTACCCTAGCTTTTGCCACCCAAGAAAATTATTTTCCTCTGCCCCTGTCAAGCAGAGACACAGAAGTCATCCCCGTGGTGAATTTCCTATTTCCCATCCCATCATCAAGATTTTTCTTGGAGTGCTAATGAGAAGCTTTGTTTGATATAGATAGGTAGTTTGTTTCAGAGTATGGGAAGTCTCTGGGACAGGAATCTATCCCTCCAGCATGTTCTGTTTATTGTGATGACAAGGTTTAGGTCCCTAGAGCATGTAGCTCAGAGGGACTGGGATTTCTTTAATTGGATCATGTCCAACAGCTCTGGGTTTGACATAGCTTTGTATGTTAGGCAGAGATTGGCTCTGAGTAGGCGATATGCAACAGAGTAAAGCTGGCATTTTTTGAGACGATCTGCATAGGGCATCTGTTTAAGGGTGTTAATCCTCTTTGTGCGGTATTTCTGGGGCCTTTCCAGTTGTTGTAGATGTCTTCTGAGGTACATACCAAAAGGGGCATTGTACTCTATAATGGGTCTAATGAGTGATGAGTAGAGGGGAACAATGACCTCTTCTTTCCTGGATGAGAAACATTTTGTGATGAGGTGTGCCATGTAAGAAGGATTTCCTGACTACTGTGGTGATGTGATTATCAAAGGAGAGACTACTGTCCACCCGTGTCCCAAGATCTCTTATCATACTTTCAGTGTTAAGTAGACTACCGCCTTTGTGGTAGTTCATGGGTACAGACGTTTTTACCAAAGTGGATGACAATGGACTTTTTGGCACTGAGCTTGAGGCCATGGCTTTTGACACCAGGCATCTGTCTCAGTGAGGCTCTTTTGTAGGCTGTCCACATCATTAGGAGTTTCAATTATGGCTCCTAGTTTGCAGTCCTCTGTGAACTTCATTAGCCAAAGACCTTCTGTGTTAGCCTGTACTTCAGAGAAGTAGATACCAAACAGGAGAGGACCCAGGACTGAACCCTGTGGTACTTCACTTGTCACTGCTCTGAAGTCGGATTTGGAGTCTGCTACTTTCACAGTGTGGGTTCTGTCAGTGAGCCAGATGGCAGCCCATCTTGTGACATAGGGATTTTATACCTAGTTTAGTCAGTTCAGCTATAATTCCAGAGTAGCCTTGGCAAGATCTAGATAGGCTGTGTGAACCACCTTACACTCGTCTACGGCTTTGGCGACTGCTTCAAAGAAGTCTATCAGGTTTAGGAGACATGATCTGACTTTTACAAACCTGAACTGGGTGGGGTCCAGAGTTTGCAGATTACCAATGTCTTTGCTTATAAGTTCCATGATGATATGTTCCATGGCCTAGCAGACCGGGCTCATCAGGCTAATGTGGTGGTAGTTCCCAGGGTCCGTGGTGGCTCCACCTTTGTGGAGTGGGATAACCGTCACTGTGCGCCATTCAGTGGGCACTAAGCCTGAGGTGAGGCTATGACTGAACATGGTACTTAGGTGGGGTGCCAGTTTGTTCTGTAGTTCATGTAGAATGCAGCCTGGGATGTTGTCAGGTCCCATGGATGCTGTGTTCTTGGCTTTGGAGAGTGTGTTTTTTACCTGTCAAGCCATGATTACAGGAACTTTGCATTCTTCCAGTATAGAGATGGGCCCTTTAGGGGGTGAGAGGGGAGTTAAGTTAACACTGAACCTATCTGCCAGGATGTTGGCAATATCAATTGGTTCTGTATATTTAGTGCCATGGTGCTGTAACTCAGAGCAGATCTGAGTGCTGCCATTGAGATTCTTGACATAGCTATAGATTGCTTTGTGGTTGTTATTACAATCAGTAACTAGCTGTGGAGCATTTTATGAGGGATCTCAGCTTCTTACTGAGGCTGACCAGGGAGTTCCTCCAATCATGGGATTGTACTCTTTTTTGGAACAGTTTCTTTCTTTTGTTGTAGAGTTTGTTTATGGCAGGGGCCCAACAGATTGGCTTCCTTTTTTTAGAGGATAACATCTTAGTTCTGTTAGGGATAGCACGATTCATGCACTCATGTAAGTGCTTATAAAGTGCATTTGTGTGGGATTCAACAGTCGTACCTCTATTGTCCGTCTGCATGGTTGTTGTGAAGGTTGCCACTTCTGTCTTAAGAAGTGTGAAGTTGGCTTTGGAGAAATGTTTTACGGTGATTTCCCTAATGGGGGGTGGGGCTGGATGTGGATGTCTAGGGTGATTAGCTTGTGTTTGGATCTGACCGATGAGGAATTGATCTCTGGTGTGGAACACCGGTCGCCCATGTTGGTAATGACCAGGTCTAGGATATTGCTGCCCCTGGAGGGGGTGTGGATAAGTTGATCCAAGGCATTGGAATTTATGAATTCCAGAAAACATTGAGCAAAAGAGTTGTTACATGAGTAGTTTTCCCAGTTAATGTGGGGTAGTTGAAACCGCCCATTATTAGGGTGTTGGGTTGTACCCTAACATTTTCCAGTGTATCAAGAAATGAGGAGTGGGAATCCTGGGACATGGTGGGTGATCTGTAGCAAGCTACAATTTGGATTGTGGTCTTGCCCAGAGTTAGTTGCACTTGGATAATCTCAGATGCATTATGCTAAGCAACTACCCTGGAGGTGTGGATATCCTTAATGAATATGGATACACCTACGCCTTTAGTGTTTTGGTCCATGTTAGGTTGTCGAAAGGTGTGGCATGAATTATAGCCTGGTAATGCAGGGGCGCTCTCTGGAGCCTTGAACCAGGTCTCTGTCCCTGCACAGATGTCAGTGTTCTCCATTTTAAGGAGGGTCTCAAGTGCATTTTGAGGTTTAGACTTCTAGCATTGAGTAGCATTACCCTCAGATTTTGCTTGCTTGTACCTGTTACGGTGGTGAATTTGTCATTTGAACCTTGTCTAAAAAAGGCACTATAGGGGTGGCAAGAGCCTTAGCCAGTATCCAGAATTCCAAGGGCGACAGGTGCAGGCCATCTCTGGCAAAGCATCATGGTCTGTTGATTATGTCATCCCAGGCAGACAGATACTGGATCCCCTTAGAATGACACCAGAAGCAAGGCATTCAGATTGTTCCTTATTTAGATGACCTGTTGATTCAGGCACCTTCATCCCAGTTGCCTGTTACAGGCTCTGTAGTTCATCATATCTCTTCTTCACAGTCTGGGGTTCACAATCAACTTCCAATAGTCTGTCCTGACTCCATCTGAAAATCATGTGTTTCTGGGCTGCAGGATTCAGACAGTGCCAATGATGGCCTCTACCACCTCCAAAGGTTTTACCCTTGACAACTTTTTTCAGTCTCTTCTTTCTCGTTCTGCCATTCCAGCCAGAGTTTTTTTTTAGGCCCTAGGATTCATGGCCTCTTCTATTCCAATGCTCCATCTTGCCAGACTGCATATGCGGAAGCTTCAATAGTACCTAAAGTCTATTTGGCTTCAGCATCATCAGCCTCTGGATTTCAGGGTGCTTCTCATTCCTTGACTCAAGCAGGAATTCAAGTGGTGGATTAAACAACTTACCCTCAACCTAGGCCTGCCCTTTTAGCCTCCAGTTCCTTCTCAAGAACTGTTCACTGATACCTCAGCCATGGGGTGGGGGGTGGGGGTTCCTGTGGTTACCTGAAAGCTCAGGGTCTTTGCCCCCCCATCAGAAGTAAGACCATATAAGCATCCAAGAGATGATAGCTCTCATTCTGGCCCTTCATGCTTTTCACCCCATGTTCTCTGCAGGCCCCCTGAAGGTTTACACAGACAACACCACAATGATGTGGTATGTCAACATTTAAGGGGGCACAAAGTCTTATCTTCTTTGCAGGCTGGCTCTCAGGTATCAGTTAACTCTTCAGGCAGTGTATATTCTTTCAGAGCACAATCTAGTGGCAGATACTTTGACTATGTCCAAAACACAGGCTCAGGAATGGATGCTTCACAGAGACAGGTTTTTGGACATATTCCATCGGTGAGGAACCTCAGGTAGATTTTTTTGCCTCTCATCTGAACAGACAGCCCCTTCTCTTCTGTTCCAGAGTGCCATACCATCTGGGATGGAAGATTGATGCCCTTTCTTTTCCTGGGAAGGGAATGCTTCTCTATGCCTTCTCCCCCCTTCCACTACTTCCAAGAGTACACCAGAAAATTTAGCTGGACTCCCCAAAAAATCTTGCTAGTTACTCCCTTTTGGCCAAGACAGCACTGGTTGCCCCTCTTAATGCATCTGGCCAGGGGCAATCACCTCAAGTTACATCACCTCTCGACCTCCTCACACAGGACAAGGAGTCATTCCTCCATTCTCACTTGTCCACTTGTCAGCTGACACTGTGGATGATAGGGCTTTGATCCCTTTTAGGCACCTTTTTTTCTGAGGACTTGCTTGGGGTTTTAATGGAGGCAAGAAAATCTAGAACCAGAAAGTCTTACATTTCCAAATGGAAAAGATTTTCTGTGGGTGCCATGCTTATAGTCAGGATCCTTTTTCAGTAGGGATCCCTCTGGTTCTGTCTTATTTGTGAGTTACTCCAGTCTGGCTTGGCCTATTCTTCTGTAAAGGCCCATTTGTCAACTATTTCTGCCTATCTGCCCTTGAATCCTCCTTTGGCTTCTTGTTTTGAGGTAAAACAGTTTCTTAAAGGTGTCCTGCATCATATGCCCCCAAGGAAGCCTACTCCTCCTACTTGGGACTTTAATTTTGTTTTGGAAAAATTGACAACCCAGGCTTCTTCTGAGCCTGCAGTTTTAGCTTCTCTGCAAGACTGTACCTGGAAGACTGTCTTGTTGCTTGCTCTTACTTCTGCTCAGAGGTCTCCTGAGCTTCATGCCCTTATGGTCATTCCTTCTTTTTTGTTTTTTTCACAGGCACAGGGTGTCTCTTTGCATTAATCCTTTTGTTATGCCCAAGGTTGTTAATGAGTTCTTGTTGAATCAGATAGTACAACTTCCTTTCTTTTTTCCTTCTTCTCAGTCTGCTAGTGAGGTGGTCCTGCATACCTTGGATTTGCACAGACAGTTCAGGTATTATTTGGATAAAACTAAGGCATTCATAAGTCTGACCTGCTTTTTGTTTCTTTTCATCCCAGGACATTGGGTTTGGCTGTTTCTTAGCAAACCATCTTCTCCTGGATATCTAAGGCCATTACCTTTTGTATTTTTTTTCATGGAAAGGGTCTGCCTACTTCAGTAAGAGCTCATTCCACTAAGGCTGTTGCTTCTTCTGGTGCTTTCTTCAAGGGTTTGGACACTGATTCCATCCTTGAAGTTGCTACATGATCTTCAGTGCATACTTTTACTAAGCATTATAAACTGGATATGGTTTCTACAGCCAGAGCAGGTTTTGCTAGGGTCATCCTGCATGGGTTTATTGAGGGATCTTCCCAGCCTTCCACCTCCCACTCCTTTTCTTGAGCTTTTGTACTCACCCTACAGTGAAGAATACTGCAACAGTGATACAGAAGGACATAGTACAGTTTTGTAAAATCTTACTATAACAGCAGATGTCCTTCTCTTCACTGTTGCAGTATTCGGTCCCTCCCTCCATCCCCCCTTTTTCTTTTGGGCCTTGATTTGGTTACCCTCCAGGCTGAGCCCCCCCCTTTTCCATCTGCATTTTCTCCTTCTGGATGTGCATAGCCTCCTTTGTCCTATGGAGACTGTTCTCTTAAGGGGTGAGTCATTTCTTGGTATCTACATCTGTACGTCACCTTTATGCCCTACTTCCTGTAGAGGGAGCAATCATGTGATGTATGGCACATACAAGATCTAAAGCTTTTGGTAAAAAAGGCCGGATGTTGGGTTATCCTTGGTCGGAGATCCCTAAGGTGAAGAATACTTCAACAGTGAAGAGAAGGACATCTACTGTTATGGTAAGATGTTACACAACTGTACTTTCTCCACATTATAATGAAGTGAGTTAATCTGCATAGAAATTAATTACAGATCTCACCTTTATATTCCTGTTTATCTGCAAGAAGTGTCATATTTTGAGTGTTAGCATCAGCGAAAACCCATATGTTTTCTGGTTTTGTAATCCTCTCATAGCAATGTGCTTGCATTGTGTTGAGTCTGACATTCTAGCGATCAGCCACTAAGAAATCATGGAGACTTTTGACTGTGTCCCACCTGGGGAATTCTACACTAACATCAGTACTGGGATACTGGAGAGAGAGTTTGGTGCTGAACATGAGCACAACCAGGGTTTATTCAGACATAGCTTGAGCAGGATTTTAAAGTGTGATAGTTTGTCAGCAAGTTTGATGTGTTCTGGAATGGTGTTTCACGTATTTGAGATGTAGCAGGAGTAAAGTGAGTCTCTGGCTAAGTTAATAGGCTTAGTTGTTTTAATAAGAACTTGTTGGCAGAGGCGAGGTCCCTTGAAAATGAGTAAGGCAGTAAGATATTTTTTAGTGTAAGGCATTTGTTTGTGAAGTAAATAAGTTTATATGGAGATACTATTTGTAAATGTTTTAGGACATTGCTTAGTTTGACCCACTTAAGTTGTCTCAAAGCTTGACATTAGTGGGTTTTATGTGTTGAGTTAGTGGCAAATTTAACAATTTTATTGTAGCAAGGGACTAGTTTAGATTCAAGAGATGTATTTAGGGTAGGATAGGTGATGCTTAAAGGAGAGCTGGGAGTAAGTAGGTTGAGGCAAATGTTTGCTGTGCTGTATATATAAGGTATTGTTTGATATGTCAAACTTGAAATTTCATCAGTGATGACTCCTAGCAGTTTACTGTGTGTAACTATTTCTGTTTTAGTGTTGGGCCTGTTGGTAATGCTGATGTAATTAGGAATGATTACTTTTGGTTGTTGTACTGTTTTGCGGTGAATATCATTAATTTTTTTTGTTACGGAAAGAGCAGGCATAGGTTCATAGGTAGGTACTAGGCTATCGGCCCCAGGGCCTACGTAAGCCTAGCCAACAAGGTTCCCTGGCTTACGCCACCCAAGAAAGTTATTTTCCTGTGCCATTGTTGAGCAGAGACACAAAAGTGATCCCCAGGGTGTATTTCCTATTTCTCATCCACTCATCAAGATTTTTATTGAAGAGTGCTAATGAAGAGCTTTGCTTGACATAGATGGGTAGCCTGTTCCAGAGTATGGGAAGTCTCTGAGACAGGAATCTATCCCTCCAGCATGTCCTGTTTATTGTGGTGACAAGGTTTAGGTCCCTAGACTGTGTAGCTCGGAGGGATTGGGATTTCTTTAGGTGTAGCATGTCCAACAGATCTGGGTTAGACATAGCTTTATATGTTAGGCAGAGATTACCTCGGAGTAGGCGATATGCTACAGAGTAAAGCTGGATTTTTTAAGACAGTCAATGTAGGGCATCTGTCTGAGGCCAGTAATCCTCTTTGTGAGGTACTTCTGTGGCCTTTCCAGCTGCTGCAGATGTCTTGTGAGGTACATTCCAAAATGGGCGTTGTACTCTATAGTGGGTCTAATGAGTGTCGAGTAGAGGGGAACAATGGCCTCTTTATTCCTGGATGAGAACCCTTTTATGATGAGGTGTGCCATGTAAAAGGACTTCCTGACTACCGTGGCGATGTGACTATCAAAGGAAAGACTACTGTCCACCTGGGTCCCAAGATCTCGTATCACACATTTGGTGTTAAGTAGACTGCTGTCTATGTAGTAGCTCATGGATACAGAGTTTTTACCAAAGGGGATGACAATGCACTTTTTGGCACTGAGCTTGAGGCCATGGCTCTGACACCAGGCATCTGTCAAAGCGAGGCCCTTCTGTAGGATTTCCACATCATTTGGGGACTTGACTATGGTTCCTAGTTTGCAGTCATCTGCGAACTTCATTAGCCAGAGGCATTCTGTGTTAGCCTGTACTTCAGAAAAGTAGATACCAAACAGGAGAGGTCCCAGGACTGAACCCTGTGGTACTCCACTTGTCACTGGTTTGAGGTCAGATTTGGAGTGTGCAATTTTTACAGTGTGGGTTCTGTCAGTGAGCCAGCTGGCAACCCATCTTGTGATGTAGGGATTTATACCTAGTTTAGTGAGTTTAGCTATAATTCCAGAATGGGGGATGGTGGCGAAAGCCTTGGCGAGGTCAAGATAGGCTGTGTGAACCACCTTACCCTCATCTACGGCTTTGGTGACTGCCTCAAACAAGTCGATCAGGTTCAGGAGGCATGATCTGCCTTTCACAAACCCGAACTTGGTGGGATCCAGAGTTTGGAGATTGCCAATGTCTTTGTTTATGAGTTCCATGATGATACGTTCCATGGCCTTGCAGACCAGGTTCGTCAGGCTAATAGGGCGATAGTTCCAGTGATCACTGGTGGCTCCCCCTTTGTGGAGTGGGATAACTGTTGTGGTACGCCATTCAGTGGGCACAAAGCCTGATGTCAGGCTATGATTGAGCATGGTGCTTAGGTGGGGAGCCAGTTCATTCTGAAGTTCGTGTAAAATGCAGCCTGGGATGTTGTCCGGTCACATGGATGCTGTGTTTTTGGCTTTAGAGAGTGCAGCTTTTATCTGTGTAGTTGTGATTACAGGGACTCTGCATTCTTCCTGTATAGATATGGGCCCTTTAGGGGGTGAGGGGGTAAAGTTAGCACTGAACCGATCTGCCAGGATGTTGGCAATATCAGTTAGTTCTGTAATTTTCGTGCCGTTGTGCTGTAACTCAGAGCAGATCTGGGCATTGTCATTGAGATTCTTGACATAGCTATAAAATGCTTTGTGGTTGTCCTTAGAATCAGTGGCAATTTTGTTTTCATAGCTAGCTTTGGAGGATCTTATAAGGGATCTCAGCTTCTTACTGAGGCTGACCAGGGAGTTCTTCCACTCATGGGATTTTACTCTCTTTTGCAACAATTTCTTCCTTCTGTTGTACAGTTTGTTTATGGCAGGGAACCACCAGATTGGCTTCCTTTTTTTGGAGAATAGCATCTTGATTCTGTTTGGGATAGCACGATCCATGCACTCGTGTAAGTGCTTATAGAGTGCATTTGTGTAGGATTCAGCAGTCGTAACTGTGTTGTCCATCTGCGTGGGTATCATGAAGTTCACCACTTCTGTCTTAAGAAGCATGAAGTTGGCTTTGGAGAAATGTTTTACCCTGGTTTCCTTAATGGGGGGTGGGGGCGGGATGTGGATATCAAGGGTGATTAGCTTATGGTCAGATCGGACCAACAAGGGGCTGACTTCAGGTATAGAACACTCATGTTGGTAATGACTAGGTCTAGGATATTGTTGCCCCTGGTGGGTGTGTGTATAAGTTAATCCAGGGCATTGGAGTTTATGAATTCCAGAAAGTGTTGTGTGATAGAGTTGGTACACGAGTAGTTTTTCCAGTTAATGGTGGGGTAGTTTAAATTGCCCATTATTAGGGTGTTTGGTTGAACCCTAATATTTTCCAGTACATCAAGAAAAGAGGAGTGGGAATCGTGGGGCATGGTGTGGGATCTGTAGCAAGCTACAATTTGGATTGCAGTTTTGCCCAGAGTTGGTTGCATTTTAAGGAGTGCCTTGAATGAGTGCATTTTGAGATTTAGACTTCTAGCACTGAGTAGCATTACCCTCAGTTTTTGCTTGCCTGTTCCTATTACGGTGGTGAATTTGTCATTTTAACCTTGCCTAAAAAAGGCACTATAGGAGCGGCAATAGCCTTAGCCAGTATCCAGACTCCTAGGGGTGACAGGTGCAGGCCATCTCTGGCAAAGCATTGTGGTCTGTCGACCATGTCATCCCAAGCAGACAGATACTGGATCCCCTTAGAATGACACCAGGAGCTTAGCCAATTGTTGAAGTTAATCATTTTGTCCTTGTACTGCAGTATCATTCTGGGCGATGGCAGAATGCTACTCAGGGCTAGGGTCATACCTGCCTGGGCTACAAGATCGGAGAGCTCATCCATGTCTTTTTTCATGTAGTCCAGGGAGGTATGTCTCAGGTTGTTCACACCAACATGGACAATTACCGAGTCATATTTGTACTTGTGGAGTGCGTGGGTTATTTGGCGGATCCTGGCACTCGACAGGTAGCTGACAGTAACCTTCTCCTTATTTAGCATGGTGAGTGGGACATCAGTGTGCCTGACTATAGAGTCACTTATGACTGGTGTGTTGGATACATTGTTTTGCCTTATTGGCTGTGGCTGAGTGGCACACAGTCTGTGGGCTATGTGTCATTTGGGTTGTGTTTGGGGGTGGAAGTTGCTTGCGTTTCTGCTTTGGAGGTCTCTGTTGCTTGGGCAGATTATTATTGAGAGCCTCTGCAAATGTTTTTGTGTTTCTATGTGTGGATTTTGGTGGTGTAGATTTAGTGAGACTATGTGATAAGTGTGGTGTGGTGCAAGTGTTTACCTTCTCCTCTTGAATGTCAAGTTCGGTCTTGGTTGGAGAGAGCTTTACCTACAGTTTGGCTAGATAAGTGCATCTCTCACAGGTTGTAGTGTTGGGTGGTAGGAGGAGAGGGTTGTCTGTGTACATGAGGCAATTTCTACATTGCCCCAAGATGCCCAGATTCATCAGATAGACAGGAGAGAACACTGGGAGCTGACCCTTTGACATGCTTGAATAAAAATTTTCCTCTAGATAAGTGAGGAAACTGAGTACAAGAGCTGTTTTTCTCTAAGCAAGTGAGAAAAGTAAGTGCAAAAACTGTTTTCCTCTAGGTAATGAGGAAGGTTTATTGCTATAGTAATTATTAGCTTATTTAGTGCTTACAACAAGTTCTGAGCACGAATAAGCAAATTCACATGCTAAAACTAAGAATATGTATCTGCAGACTAGTTACAGGAAAGAAACAAGTGCAAATGCAGGCTTTCAAATCAGAAAGTTGAGAGAGATGGAAAAGATTGCTCAGATGGCCAATAACTACAATTTCTGGGCCATAACCACTCCTTATATGGTAGACAGGTTACCTAGTGCTTACCACTCCCACTGACAAGCTAGAAGGCTTCCCTCCAACACAGAAAGGCTTGAGGGGGAGGGGGGCTCAGAAGCATACATACAGTCCTGGATACAGCAAATCTGTATCTGGACTATACTAGTTACAGGAAAGGTAGGAAACAGGCTTACAGTTTTTTTTGTTTTTTATTTTTTTTTTTACAGAAAAGTAGCTAAAACAGCAGTAAAAATTCAAATGCAGTGCAAGCTAGCACACTTGAGTATGTAGCAATATTAGACTAAACACAGTTTAAAAAAATGCAATTAAATAAAAAATGACTAAAAACAAGTGCAGAAGGAGTGTATTAGGTAGAATGTGGAAAAGAGATGGGATTGAGGGGAGTGTCCCAGATCAAATCTACACTGGGGCGAGCAACTGCAAAAGCCACCAAATTTAAACAACAAACCAGAGATAGGGAAAGTGGGTGGGACAAAACACTTTCAGCAGAGATCTGAAAAACTATACAGTGAATCAAAAATAACAGTGCACAACTCTGAATAAAATTAGTCCAGCAACAATTTACAGTACACAATTCTGAAGAACTGAAAAATATACTTAGCTCTGTATACTTCCAGATAGTTTGAAAAGAGCTCTGTTAGACACAGGTTCCAGCATGAATTATTTAGCCAGGTTTCTGTAGAGGTAAAAGAAGTTTGGGTAAATTCATGGCATTTGGAGAGAGTTGGGACCGCACATATTAATGCTGAATCATCAGCATATTGGACAATGCTTGCATGTTGAATGGCAGTATGCAATTTATTTATAAAGATTTTAAAGAGGAGTGGTCGAGGATTGACCCTTGTGGGACTCCTGTAGTGACAGGACGAAACGGGGAATTATCTTGGTGCCATTTGACTGCTTGTTTTCTTTCAGACAGATAGATAAGGAACCATGTAAGGAAGTACTGAAAAACAGCAAAAAAACAATGGCAGCACCAGGAAATGATGTACAAGATTTAATCCACAATAACAGAGAAGAATTTATTATGTATTTAAAAAGGAAGGGACTGAAGCATTAGGGATTTTAGTTAGAGGTATTTGTCAGCATTAGGCTGACTGTTGTTTTAAAACTGCTAATTCAGCTTTTAATGATTAATTGTCAATTAAGTTTAATTGACTGCTATTTTAGTATTTAAAAAGCTTTTGTTTAAGTGTAAGCCATTAGTCTGAAGAAGTCTCCATTGCAGGAGATGAAAGTGCTTACTTTTGGCTTGTATTTTAGTTGAAATACTGTCTTGAACTTGTGGATTATATCTTGAACGTCATTTCCTGGTGCTGCCATCGTTTTTTTGCTGTTTTGGATACTGATTTGGTTAATAGCGTGCTGCTGTATTTCAAGTTCGAAGTACTGAAAAAGTTTGGCGGCAGCAAGTTCAGAGAGTAAATGCTGACGTGATACTGTGTTGAATGCTTTAGATAATGCCCAAAAACATTGTTGACATAAAATTGCCTTTATTTCTAAGTTGATTTATAGTATTAGTAAAATGGAGTAGGGTGGAGGTTGTACTGTGATGTAGTCTGAAAGAGATGGGGAAAGCAATGGCATCTGCAGCTGGTTTTAGATATTCTGAAGGAAGTTTGTCAGCAGCCAAGGTGGCAGGTTGGAGCTTAAGTAGAAGCTTTTTATAGCAAAAGTAGGTTATGGGAGTGAGGGTGAAGCGATGGGAGAGATTTGGATTTGTTGACGGGAGAGAGAGAGATAGAAGTGGTAGGATCACTGCTAACTAAGGACAGTGTACTCTGTATAAAGTATTAGTTGAACTGGGAAAACATTGATTTAATGCAGTTACTGTTTGGGGAAGGAGTGACAGTTTGTCTAGGCTGTAGTAACCTGTTTTGGGATAACCAGAAATGTTTACGATTTTTTTTTTATGTTTGTGTTCAAGGTTATTATAGTACATATGGTTATCTAGTTTAATATACAGTTTAGTAAGGTTTATTAGGTGCCTAAATACTACATTGAGTTTTGAATCTAATATTTATAGCTGTCTTTCCATGCTTTATCAAGTTCTAACATTAGTTGTTTTGTTTCCTTAGTTAGCCATGGTGCAGGGTTGGGTTTGACTCTTTTATTCGGACTGGAGTTAAGTCATTAAGGATTTTTAGGAAAATGTCATAGAAGTGTTTGTTGCTATCCCTGTAGCATAAGCCAGCGTGGTCATTATGGCTACATCTTATCCATAAAAGGTCTTCTAAGCAAAATTCTATTTTTCCTTCCATGTTTTGACATAGTACATTGCTTCTTGAACTGAATGTTGTAGCATATTCTTGCCGGTGCAGATATGTATATATATTTGCTTTTTAGCATATCTGTAAATATGTTATGTTAATTTCTTATGTGATCCTATTTAGCTGGGCTGTGCCTGCAAATGGTCCACTGAGATCAGTGCAGTACCCTGGTAAACAAAATTAAAATAAATGTGTGAGATTGCAGTGTCTACAGGCATAGATCTTGGTATATGCCAAGTATAATGAGACAGTGTTTTAATAAAGGTGTCTTTGTTGAATTTGGTTGTATATAATTTGCTTGCCTTGGCTATTATAGCTTTTAATGACATATATTGGCAGATGATAACCTATGGTGTCTGTAAGGCATCCAACTGCAACTACTTTGTCTGGTTTATTGGAAAGCACCCAGTCTAACACTGACTGCCTGCTGGAGGTTTTGTTTGTTTTAGTGGGGGATGAAATTAATTGAGTAATGCCATACAAATGTAATGATTCTGTTGGGGTATTACTGTTTATAAGTAGCCAGTCTATGTTTAAGTTTCCTAAAATAAAAGTAATATTATTGGAATGGGTTCCAATAATGTTAGCCTTGTGAACTGTATCGCTATCAAAGCTTATATGATTTTATACAAATCACTTAGCCAAATAAGATGAAGTAAAATAAATGAAATAAATATTTAAGGCTTAATCAAGAAAAGACTAAGATTCGGTAATGTAAAAATCCTTTTAATCCATTATCGTGGTAGTGAGCGCATAGAAAAACTTTAATAACAAATATACATTTTACTGTGGGTTTTATACAGTCTTCGTATTGGTGCAACTTTACATTCAAAAATACATTAACAATTTTATTTGGGTTCTTCCGTTAAACTGGAATAAACTTGTGCTTCAGAAAATTAAATACAGTCAATGTAAAGCAAGGTTGGAAGAACTGCGAGATGGAGCAGGTGGGCATCTCATAAGTGGGAGGGATTCAAAGGGAGAAATTGTAGTGGCTATTGGGATATGAATTTGAAAAAAGCTGATCAATTGTATTGGAGTGTTCCCCGGTGAGTGTAACAGCGCTGACGTGTAAATGGGGGCATGGTAACAAAGCAAGTGGTGGGTGGGGCTGCAGTGTGGAAACCGAGTTGATTGGAGGAACAGTGACTAATGGACTTATGGGGGTGTGTGTGAAGGTTTTAGGAGCATGGTGGCGGATTGCCTGGGATGTGTGGTCTGTGTGATAGGGTGCGGGGAGGGGCAAAAAAAGGTGAGAAATGGCATGGTAGGTTGTGCCGTGCTGGTGGGTGGAATTGGAGGGGTAGAACAGTGGGAGTGGGCGGAACTGGCGAAGTGCTCACCATGGAGTAAGGGAACAGTGAGAACAAAAAGGATATGGAGTACTACAAGCGAGAAAGGGAATGTTCTAAATTGAAAAATATGTAGTCCTTAAGAGAAAAATGTCATGGAAAAATATCCACAATGGCCATAAAAGTTGATTAACAGGGATCAAAACAAACAGATCTGAGGAAGGGGACAGCTGGCTGTTGAATAGTACTGGAAAAAAAACTTGGAATGATTAATAAAACTATCGGTCTTATGTGGAAAAAGCTTCATTTTAATTTTAATTTATACTTTTTAGTGTGGAACCAATAAGATGGGAGCCTGAATGATGGTGGGATCGTGCTGCTTGTATAAGTTGTTGGTGGAAGAAGGCTGTACATAAGATGAAGGTGTAAGTGTGGAAAGAGGTCTAGTAAGAAAAGATATGTGTGTGTGTGTGTGTGTGTGTGTGTGTTCTATAAGTATGTGGATAAGGCGACCTGTGAGGGTTTTGGACCAGGAATGGCACCATGGCATGGTAACGTTATCAAAATTAGAAAGGGTTACTGTGTGGAAAAATAAACAGGGGATAGTAAGGGGAGTGTGGAAAATTAGGGTAAGAAAGTGTGTTGTAATTAAAAGCTGTTTATGGAGAGGGAAAAAAACCTCAATAAATAAATGGGGAGTGCTAAAAACAAGGCATTCAGGTGAAATGATTAAACATGTTGTGGTTATAAATTTTTAAAGCAGCAAAATCATTTAGAAAGGTGTGTGTGAACCATTAGAAAACTGGCGTTGCTAATTTTATCTAGGAAGGGCAGGATTATGGCTAGAAGGACAAATCATTTGAAAATATAAGCGCCAGCTACATTTGTAACTATAAGCTAATCATGTAAAAGGACAAAGCATGCGGGGAGGGGGAAGCTGAGTGAACAGCAGCCCCATTAAGCCAGACATGCAGGTGAAGATCTATTAAAAGATAGTGGTTCAAAGTAATTGTATATATAAATTTAAACAAAAATGTGAGGGAGGAGGATCAGAAACCTGGCATGGTAACGTTATAAGGATCTGTGTAACAGCACTGACGTGTGTGCGCTTGTAACAAAATGCTAACTGTGTAGAAGGACAAAACTGTGGTGGGGGGGGGAGCTGAAAAAATGTGCCATAAAACAAGGCATGGAGGTGAGGATCTATTAAAATGCAGTGGTTCAAAGTAATTCTTAATACAGCAATTTTATATATATATATATATATATATATATATATATATATATATATATATATATATATATATATATATATATATATATATATATATCTCATGAAATATGCAGGTAAAAATGAAAACCTTTAGTAAATTAAAGTTTCTAAAAAATTTCTAAAAAACCGGAAGGACATGGATATTTGGCTAGAAAGAACAACATTATAATTCATACGAAGGAGTTTCATAGGTTCATAGGTTCATACTAGGCTATCTGCCCTGGGGCATTTAAAAGCCTAGCCCGATTGTGTTTGGCTTTGATTTGAGTATACTGTGCCCGTTTACTGTGCCTCTGTCTAATAGTGACACAAACCTACAATCCCCCATCCACTCATCAAGATTCTTCTTGAAGAGAGTCAGTGAGGTGCTCTGCCTAACATGAATTGGAATTCTATTCCAGAGTGAAGGGAGCCTCTGGGTTGAATCTGTCTCTCCAGCATGTTCTATTTATTTCTGTGCTGAGGTTCATGTCCCTCGTTAGATTTACTGAGGTGGAGCATGTCCATTAATTCTGGGTTGGACATAACTTTATATGTCAGGCACAGGCGGTATGCAACTGAGTAGAGCTAGCATATGGCATCTGTTTGAGTCCCTTGATCCTCCTGGTGAGGTACTTTTGGGGTCTTTCTAATTGCTGCAGGTGTCGGGCATTGTATTCTATGATGGGCCTGATGAGGGATGAATAAATCTATTGATCTAGATGTGAATCCTTTCATGATGAGGTGGGCTATGTAATGTGGTTGTCAGATTGCTATCAACTTGGGTCCCCAGATCCTAATTACTTTCTCTTTACCACCTATGTGGTAATTTTTTTGCCAAAGGGTATATCATGGCTCTGTTATCCATTTTGAAGGATGTTTGTGTTAGCTGGAGAGTCGATTATGGTGCCCAGTTTGCAGTCATCTGCCCCATGTTGGCCTGTACCTCAGAAAAGTAAATACCGAACAAGAGAGGTCCCAGGACAGAACCTTGTGGGATGCATGGCTCCAGCAACTCTGACTCTGTGGGTTCTGTCTTTGAGCCAGTTTGCAACCCATCTTGTAAAATAGGGTTTATGTTTAGGCTGGATAGCTTATCTATGATGCCCGAGGGGTATTGTGTCGTCCAGACAGGCGTGGACTACCTTCCCTTCATCTATGGCCTTGGTGACTGTTTAGGTTCGCAGGATCTGCAAATTGGGTAGGATCTAGTGCCTGTAGGTCCCCAATGTCTTTGTTTATCAGTTCCATGATGATCCTCTCCATAGCCTTGCATACTAGGCTAGTCAGGCTTATGCAGGGTAGGCACCACCTTTGTAGAGTGGGACCACTGTTCATTTTTGGGCACATATCTTGTAGTGAGGCTGAGATTGTACAGCAGTTTTACTTGAGGGATTAGTTCTTCTTGAGTTCATGATCTGGTCCCATGGAAGCAGTGTTTTTGCTTTGGATCACCTGAGCATCAGAGATGTTTGGGAGGCTGCACTCTGAGTTTGCACTGAACCTGTCTGCCAGGATATTGGCGATGTCTGTGGGTTCAGTGTAAGAATCAACTCAGAGCAAGTCTGGGAGTTGCATCCCAGGTTCCTAACATAACTGAAAAAAGCCTTATGATTGTCTTTAGTGTGCTGGCCTTGGAGGATTTTATGAGGATCATAATTTTTGCTAGTACTGATCAGAGATGCCTTCCTTTTAGGGATTTTGCTCTATCATGTAGTAGCTTCCTCCTTCTGTTGTGTAGTTTTATTATGGGGTCCACCCAGAGACTGAGTCTTGATTTTGTTTGGGATAGCATGATCCATGCATTCCTGGAGATGTCCATGTCTGATCTTACCAATCCCATGTTGGTAATGATCAGGTCTAGTATGTTTTCCCTCTTGTGGGAGTGGTGACTAGTTGTTTCATAGCATTTGAGTTTATAAATTCCAGGAACCTTTGGCTAAAGTGCTGGGGCTTGAGTAATGTAATGTAATGGTGTTGAGATCTTAGTGTCCTTTTGTGGATCTTGAGGTTAAGACTTCCCTTAGTTTCTTGTTCCTTTGTCATCCCAGGCTGACAGACACTGGATCCCCTTTGAATGACACCAACACTTTAGCCAATTGTTAAAATAGATCACAAGTTAATCACAAGTATTTAGCTGATCTTGGGGGATTAGGTACAACTGAGTATGCGCTTTCGTTTGGAATGCTTCATCAGACCTACCAGGAAGAAAAATGTAATTTATAACATATCATTATAACAAGTTATCAAACAAAAGCTGAAAGATGTGCTGTAAGCTGATTGTTCCCTCATGGTGCTTACAGTTTGCAAAATCATGGTTATTTGAGTGGCAAAGTATAAAAATTAAGAACAATATAAATACACACACTAAACCAGGCAAAAGGTTCAATAATATGAGTGATGGTTCAGTTTTCTAAGGTTGAGCAGGCAGTTAATTGAGATGTGAGTGTTCAGTCCAAGTCCTTGGCATTTAGCCGGATTTGCCACTCGAGTTCCCGCTTTTCAAGTAGCAGGTTTGTGGGTCCCTGTAGTGTCTGTTTTGCCAAAGTGTCTATGATATGAAAATGGAATTTGTTATGATTAGCACTATCTCTAGCATGTTTTGCCAAAGCATTGTTCGGGTTGAGGAACTTTAAATCATGCAGGTGATGAGCTATCCTGCTTTTAAACTTGTTAATGGTTTTCCTGATGTAGAACGTTTAGCATGTTATGCATTCCGCTCTGTAAACTAGACATTCTGTGTTACAGTTACTAGTGTTCTTGCTGCAGTTTATTAGTGTTGGGGCAGCTGAAGTGGTCTCCTCCACTTAGTATTTTGCAATAACCGCATCCTTTTCTTTCACATGGGTAAGTCCCTGGTTTAGTCCTTGGGAGGGGATCTATTTCTTTATTGGCCTGCTCTAGGTGTTGCCTTGGGTTTTTGTTTCTCCTAATGCAGAAGTCCGGGGAATCCGGGAATAAGGAGCCAATAGCGGGGTTATCCTTGATGATGCCCCAGTTCTCTTTAATAACGTTTTTGAGTGAAATGAAGTCTGTGGAATAAGTGAGGATCATGGCAAGTTGGCCTTGGTTCCCAGTTTGTTTCTTACGATTCCTATTGTTGTTGGTTGGAAAGTCAGGCTTGAGAAGTTTAGCTTCTGAAATGGGGTCCAGGATGCTCTTAATGAATTTCTGGTTGTAACCTCTATCCAAGAAGTCCTTCTCGAGGTTGCATAAATTAATGGTGAAGTCCCTTAATTCTTTCAAGACATGGGCCATCCTTAGCCCTTGGGATTTAATTACAGTTCCAGATAGAAGCAAAGCCTTTTCTGGAGTGATGAGGCTAAATGCAGACTGGTTTTGGGACCAGTGGTAAACACCATAGCATCAGTCTAAATGGTAATGTGTAGATGTGGTTCATCCCACGTTAGATTGTTTATAAACAATGAGAACATCAAAAGGCCTAGCATAGACCCTTGGGGCTCTCCAAATGTTTGGCTCAAAGCTGTCTTCCTATGCAGGTATTAATTAAAATCATCTACTTTATGAAATAATTACTCTAAGGCATCCCTGGTGTCATCTTTTAGAAGTCCATTAAAAGATTCATTGGAAGGCTTCCACAAATAATTTGGATATTTAGTCATATGAAAGATATAGGCCACAGTTCAAATGCTCATATTCATACTTTATTAAACAAATTTTTGCTCTGCAGTATTTGATAGGGGATTGGTTTATAATAGCCATGGTGAAATATCCTAGTCACATTTGTAATGCTTGACATACATTATGGGTTACTTAAAAAAGTAGTAACTACAGTTTTCACAAGTTACATTATCACAGATTGCATGTCTTATATTAATATAATATTGTGCACTGGTTTACTATGTTAATTTGGTTCTTTGTAGTTACAAGTACATCCTGTATTTTTAAAGCTGGAAATCAACTGTGGAGTTTACTTTGGTGTTTTTAAGTTACATAGGACTTTGTGGTTGTAAATCCCATTCCTTGCTTTCAAGGTTTCTCATCTACGATAAACTAACTCATGAGATGTGACAAGCCTGGCTCATGATGAATAACTTTAGTAACAGAACACAAGGCCTCTGTGATGTAAGAGAAATGCATGCCTCTTTCCTTGTGGGCCACAATACATGGGAGGCTGGCATAATGGTTAAGGTGTTTACCTTACAGACACAAGGTGCAGGGTTTGATTCTCACAGGGGTAATTGGTTACGCTTAAAATGGCCCACAAGGGCAGTTAGTCTAGTACTAACCTATGAACCTGCCCAGCCAGGAAGTTCATCCTCAAATTAAAATGATTCTATCAACTTCATAGTGTTTTCAGAGAGGGGGTTATTAAGGAAGATGCTCAGAGATTTTCAGTCTGACTGATTTTAACTGATCCCTTTTTCACTTTGTGAGCAAACTGCAGTTTAACTTTGTATTTGCCAGAGTACAGTAGCATGCACCCGTGATTTTATTTTTATTTGAAAGCTTTATTTGCAGCTAAAAGGTCAACATATTTAAAAGCAGCAACAGGAATTTCAGTAGATAATGTATACCACCATTTTTATAAGCTCAACACACATTGTGTTTCTCTCTTCTTCTAAAGTAATTATTTGTAGCATTTTGTCAACGTTACTTATTATTTTTCATACTCTTTCTCTAACAAGTGTCATATTTATTAGCTGGTTATGACATCAATGATTTTATTTTGTTTCCTGACGACATAGAAAGAGAGAAGAATGGTTTTTAACATAATATTAAGAGGTGTACTTTACCTGAAAAGAAGTGCTATGTAAGTTCTTAATCATTTCATTTAAATGCTCTCTATACAGTCATGTTTTGGAATTGCAGCAGTAAATGACATGACTCACAATTATGTTGTTAGGCAATGCTTTCCAGGAGGAAGTGACAACTTCTACAGATGTTTATGCTTGGATAGTCTCACCACTTTTTTTGTTTTCTTTAATCTGAGGTGGGGAATAAAATACTCAGATGCAGATAACAGGGAGGCCTGCAGTTTGCAAGTGTTAGCTGGAACATCAGAAAGAAACTGTGTGTGTAATGGAATAGTCAACTCAGGTATGGAACCCTCTAACTTTAGTGGAAAGAAACTGCATATATAGTTACAGAGTTCTTTACTGCAGTACAATACATAATGAGATCCGCTGCACTGCACTGGAGCGGAGAAATCAAAAACTAAACACTTTTGCAGTCCTTCATATCAGCATCATGATATTTAAACATTTGATACACATCTAAACTGTGTAGCAATGTCTCATTTCATCTGGCAAGCTCAAAGAAATAAATAGCTGAATTATTTGATGTGTAAACTCGGATACCACCCCCTGGGAAAATGGTTGTACTTCAAAGCCCAAAGCTCTGAAAGTCATAATAACCAGAACTAAAAGTAATGCTCTTCGCGTTCAAAAATGTAAGCTGTAATTTGTAGCCAACTGAATGGCTTTGTTCTAAACAGGAAAGTAATTCAAGGGAAATAAAGTCAAAGAAAAAAATGGGTTATGTGTTTTCAATTTGCTTCTTCCCTGAAGCTACATTCTGAATACAGTAATAAAGAAAAGAGAAAGAAAACAGATTTCTATATAAAATATGCTTTTATTTTATCCACTTTATGTTTAAAATATTCATCTATAATTCAAGTTGCAGCTGAGCGTAATTATGTGGGTTGTAAGGCTATAAATTCAAATTACTCAAACTTCTTGTGATTATTTATTGATGTCTGTACGGGTTTAGGTATGTATTTTATAGCCTACTTTTCAAAGATTAAAGCATAGCAACATCCACAAAAAAGCTAATTCTAACCCATTTAAAGTGAATATTATCTTGCTTCACAGAAAATGTTTTAAAATGAAAACAGAGCTGTATGAGTATTCTTACTATAACAGTACTTGAAGTACATGCTTTGTGGAGTAGGAGTGGTCTCCCATGGTTCTTGTGAGATTTGCTGGGTGCACTAGTTTCTTCCTAAATCACAAAGACAAGATGACTATTGGATTTTCAAGACTCTTCATTCTGAATCCTGAAATTCTGAAAAACCAAAGGCCAGATTCTGAAAGAGTTGCCATCAGTGTAACCCTGCTCTTATTCCAAAAGATTTGCTCTTAATGTAAGCGACTTACTTTGATGTATGGCCTATCTTTCAACAGGCTTACATTGGGGGACAGATTCCAAAAGACCTGCTGTCAGTATAAATGTTTATTTACACTGACTGCAGGTCTTTTGGAATCAGATCCTAAGTGTAAACCTCAGAACATAACAGTGAAGTGTAAAACTCTCTGTTACACCTAAAAATTTGCGGGGATGCAAGTCCCTCCCTAAAAAGCATATTTGCAGGGATGCAAGTCCCTCCCTTCAACCCACTGATCTAGTGGGGAAGCTCCCATAACCCAGCTATTTATATATACAAATCTAAATTTCTGTGCCTCAAAGAATACAGAATATTTGGAGATTTCAGAGTTAGTATAGATTTCCCTGAAATACCATTTCTGACAATCAAACTTATAGTTCATAAAAATACAACGGGAGCTCCCAAGACATATTCTTAGGTTTATTGTCACTCCTCTAAAGTAAAATGCCTATAGGTGTGTGTGTGTGTGTGTATATATATATATATATATATATATATATATATATATATATATATATATATATATATATATAGAGAGAGAGAGAGATAGATATGTGCATGGGTGTGTGTGCTCGCACATGTGTGCACCCTGCGAAAGACTGTCATCCAGAATGGTTCTCTGCTTTATATCCATTTATGTTCCAAGATAGGCATTGGCTCTCCAACAATAATGAATAGAAACAAGTGGGCATCAAAAAATGAATAAATAATTGCTGTGGGAATTCATTGTATAAGACTAGTAATTACTCACTGGCAGATGTTAAATTCTTAGTCTGATTTTTAGCAACAGTTAGATGTTCCTAGGGCTTTGTGATTGCAGTCTCGAGCTGTAGCCATTAGAAAGAGCCTGATAATAAAAGTGTGCGCACTGCAGAGCCCACTGTGTTCTTTTTGGTGTACAGTTAGTGGCAAACATTGCTAGTGCACCAAGATACAGTTGGAAATGGTCAAAGGGACACAAAGCTTAAACCAGCATACACAAAAGCACAATATGGTAAATATAAATTGGGAAATGTTGCCAAAACACTGTATCTCCAATCAAGAAGTTAAGAAGGGTAGTAGAGATGCACACAAACACATTGTGAGCTACATCTTTTTACATTTGTTATATTGTGCATAGATAGCCCAACATCGTACATGGTTCAAAACTCATAAACTCTGTTGCATGTGATAGTAATCAACTGAAAGCTCCACACACAGGACAGTTACAATAATCAGAAAACAGCAGAACAGATCTGATGTGGTATAAGGTGGCTACAGAGTAAATATTGCACCAACAATATTAACAATTTTTATATAAATGGATATCTGTAAAACCTTTTCATCCCACAACGGATATTATACACAAGTTCTGTACATATAGGTTGCTGAGGGTTGGCATAATGGTTAAGGTGTTTACCTCACAGGCACAAGGTGCAGGGTTTAATTCTCACCATTGCTCACCATCTGGTTACTGTCTAGGCATGTAATAATCGGCAGACTGATTGCCTAGTATGAACTTATGAAACTTTATAAATTAGTTAAACCTCTTTTTTAGCATAGCCTGTGATCACACAGGCTTTCGCCTTTCAGTCAGGACCTTCACCTATTAGTGAGCATTTCAAGTACTGTAGTACCAGCGACTTGTACCACGCAAAAAGCTCTGTGACAGACTCAAGCGTACAAACTATTTTTCAAAAGTAACAATTATCCATACCCTCAGCAAAGAAGCTACCTCTCTCAGAACAGAATAAGCAGAAACTGAACTCCCTAGCTTTAACGCTAACTGTGAAAAATTTAAGTGGACAAGATATTATTTTGAACAGTGGGACATGAACCACTTTTGATTAATAAAGTAGAAATGAATGTTAAACGTGTTACAACAAGCCCAGATTTTTTTTGGGTGAATGTTCAAAGGTAACATATGAAATGTATGTAGATATGTGTATGTAGATATGTGAATGATGGCCCATATTTAGTGTTGGTATCTATTAACAGAACAATAGCTATTAAAAAAGGAAATTCAATTGCATCAGCTGTAGTGTAATGTACATTGCCATGTGCAGAGATGATTTTATGTTGAGAAGACCAGTAGGAAATTTATTCAGCCAATGTATCAACACATATATGTGATTAGGACTCAAAATTTCAATAATGTTTTATAAAGCCATACTTTAAGATGTACATACAAAACATTTTTTATTTACTATAGTGGTAGAGTAAAATTGAATTTAAGAGGGAGAGATTTAGAAGTTTTACTAGAGTGTAAAGAATTAAACAGGTAGCTAATGTTAGATGCAAACAATTAGCCAGGTTTAAATGACAGCATTAATTTTAAATAGGTTCTAAGAACACATTCTGTAATGTAATCCCCTGTGATTCAGTAAAATACTCATTGCTCACTGACCTGAAAATATGAATCAGAGACAGGTATGGTTGCAATGCGAAAGACCTCATTATGGTCTCTTCACTATGTGTCTGAACTGAACACTAACACTGTTAGACCTTCTCTGCTAGTTTTTCCATGCATCATGTTAGAGAACGCACTTCCCCAAACACACAGACACAAACACACACACACACACACACACACACACACACACACACACACACACACACACGTTCAAGCATCCATACATATACACACACACATTTACTCACAGTCTTCCAGTCATACACACACACACACACACACACACTCCCTCTTTCCTCCCAGTCATTTACATACACACATGCGTCACAGCGTCATACACTCTCTCTCTCCCAGTCATTCACATACACTTTTGTTGTTTCTTCCACTCATTCACACATGTGCGGACACACATACACACACACACACACACACACACACACACACACACACACACACACACACACACACACAGTCATACACACACACACACACACACACACACACACACACACACACACACACACACACACACACACACACACTTAGGGGCTGGAGGTTTGGTTGCCTTCTCAAGCTTCTGTACCAGTCATACAAAAATATTAATAACACATGGTTTTTAGCAGATGATGGATGGATTTAATCCATGGAACTTGGGAATGGACAGAGGGATTGTGAATTATAGAGTATGATTTGTTTTATTAGTTAATTTGTTAATTAGAACATCTTATGATATTAAAACTTTTTACTTTTTATTTGGAATACCATTATGGATCTGTGCTCTGAGAGTATATATCAGAGTCCCATGCTTTAGTTTTTATATTTTATTTTTATATTTTAGTTAAGCATGTCTTCTCTTTCTCAAGCTTGGAATTTGAAGATGATTATAAGCTATTGGTAAAACAAAATTTTTCTTTTTACCATTTTTATAATAATTCAGTTCATATACTGCATTCAGTCAAGAGCTGCATGAGTTAGTATTAATAGTCTTGGTTAAAACAATTCTGCAGCTGAAAGCTTTAGAAATAACCTCTGTAAGTTTACATTGTTGTTGTCTGTAAGTTTACATTAATAAAACTAATTTAACTTTGGAAATAGTTCAAGTTCCTAAGTAGACCCTCTGATAATGTACACCTATAATTTAATTCACCCTTTTATAAAATTTCATCCGTCAAATAAGAATTCACATTATTTCTGTTTTCACTAGTCTTGGTCACATATAGTGTTTTATTTACTATCTTTACCCCTTATTAATTAATTGGCTCTTGGTTTCTTTAAGACCATTTTCCACCAATTTGAGTGAAAATGTCAGTAAAAATAATTTTGGTCTCACTTCTTAAGAGACTTAATTGCAATATTGTATAATAGCAAGAGTGTAAACCCACATAGTGAAACAGTGGGAAACTGGTATGATTTAGAGAAGCCTACATTTAAACCTGATGATAGAGATACATCTTTTAAAACTACATTGGGTGATATTTCATTAGTAAAACTTGACATCCGGAGAAAGTAAATGTAATTTGAGGTTGATTAAAAATAATTACATATTGTCTATGGAAAATAGCAGTACAGCACGATGGTTGGGAGGGTGGCCTAATGTTAGCCTATATGAACCTATGAAGATAGTCAAGGCTATATTAAAACCTCAGAGTAAAATGGATTTGCCTTGTAATAATCAGATGTCATAGTCTGTGATCAAATTACCAGCCATATATTCTGAATGGTGTGTATTGACTCTCCTTATGTGGTAAAGATTATTAGGATACATCACCACTACCACCATCAACAAAGATAAAATATTAAGGGTGAGAAAACGAATATACCAAATTACAATATATTTTATATTTTTTTCCAGCACAGACTCTACATGGTGCCCTATAGGGGAAAGAGTTGTACAGACCTACTGCTTTGGGCATCTACTGTGGTGTGCAGTATCCTCAAGATAGGAGAACACAGATTATAGACGGCGTGCTGTGGCAGGGCTGGCCACTCGATGGTGTAAAATATGGCTCTAGGTGATTCGGTCATGTTGACTAATGTTGCCAAAAATGAGCACGGGTAGTTACCGGTGAGAAGTGGGTTGAGAACCCGGCCTACTCTAACCCACACCAGGGACCCTTGCTAATGGTGGGAGGGGTATATATGCCCCTATTGGCCAGTGTGTGCCCACCATAAAGCCCAGCAGACCTCAGTCAATAAACTACTGGCTGGCCAGTATCTAGTTGCCCAGCCTGGGTTACCTGTGATAACTCTGATGAGCAAAAGCTGGACGTAAAACCAACCAACCTGCCAAACATAAACTGAGAATTGCTACACTTAATGTAGGTTCACTGACAGGACGCAGCTTGGAAGTGGCAGACATGATGATATGGAGGAGGCTGGACATACTATGCATCCAAGAGACAAGATGGAAGGGCAGTGCAACAAAGCCACTTGGCTTGGGATCCAGACTCTACTACTCAGGTAGAGGGCAGGCTAGAAATGGTGTAGGAATTGTGAGACAGAGGCTTCAGAAGGGAGTGAAGTGATATCATCAGAATTAGTGACAGACTCATGACAATCAGACTCCAGTGTAATGATAGAGCAGTATTCATAATCACAGCATATGCCCCACAACAGGGTTGTGATAGTGAGGAAAAGATTGCATTCAGACAGCAGTTGCAGGACCTACTAGATAAAGCAGGACAACATGAATTGGTGTTGATAATGGGTGACTTGAATGCACACATCAGGACAGACAGAACAGGATATGAGGACTGCCTTGGTCCACATGGGTGGGGCAACAGGAATAAAGAAGAAAAAGCCATTCTAGACTTCTGTCTGGCAAATGGCTTGATAGTAGCCAACACATGGTTCAGAAAGAGAGAAAGTCACAAGATCACATACAAGAGTAGCCAAGATGCAACTTGGGTAGACTTCCTCCTAGTAAGGAAAATGCACTGGGATAGAATCCATGATTGCAAAGTCATCCCCAGTGAAACAGTCAGCCAACATCATAAACCACTAGTTGCCACAATTAGCTGCAAGCAGTGGTCAGAGAAGGAGCTCTAAGGTCAACAGAGACCAGGCTGAAGACCTGGAAGTTGGCTGGAGAGAAAGTACAGCAGTTCAAGGAATTATTCAGGGCTCTAGCACCCCAAGAAGAGGAGGAAATGGGTGGAGTTGAAG